>NW_021822888.1:0-17500 GCF_901001165.1 Salmo trutta | reverse complement strand
TGTCAATACTGCCCCCTACCCCCAACAGGTTAACTCTGTAATTATTTCCCCTGAAGTGTTTTAAACATCAACTCTGTAATTATTTCCACTGCTGTCACGACTTCCACCGAAGGTGGCTCCTCTCCCTGTTCGGGCGGTGCTCGGCGGTCGTCGTCGCCGGCCTACTCGCTGCCACCGATCCCATTTTCCTTTTCATTTAGTTCTGTCTGGTTTTACACACCTGTGTCTTGTTATTCTGATTTCGGTGGGTTTATATTTCCCCGCTGCAGGTTAGGCTGTGTGCGGGATTATTTTGCTGTAGGCTACATGTAAGGGGTGCATGCCTGCACCACGGGCGTTGTTTGTTTTTGTACGGTATGTGTTTACCGTGGACATATTTGCTTGTGGCTAGCAGAGTTGAGGTTTCTCCCCTGTGTGTGTCGGTGTGCATGCGGAACCGCCAAAATAAACTGTGGATTTTCCTGGAACCCTTCTGCTCTCCTGCTCCTGATTCCACACACCCCCGTCCACCGAGAGGCTTTGTTACAGAATTGGATCTCCGGAGCGCATATAATTTGGTGCGTATCTGGGCGGGAGATGAGTGGAAGACAGCATTTAGTACCACATCCGGCCATTATGAGTACCTCGTCATGCCGTATGGGTTGAAGAATGCTCTAGCCATCTTCCAATACTTTGTCGACGAGATTTTCAGGGACCTGCACAGTCAGGGTGTGGTGGCTTATATCGATGACATCTTGATATATTCCGCAACGCACGCCGCGCATGTGTCTCTGGTGCGCAAAGTGCTTGGGCGACTGTTGGAGCATGACTTATACGTTAAGGCTGAGAAATGCGTGTTCTTCAAACAGTCCGTCTCTTTCCTGGGGTATTGCATTTCCACATCAGAGGTGGAGATGGAGTGTGACCGTATTACGGCCATGCGTAATTGGCGCACTCCCACCACGGTGAAGGAGGTGCAGTGGTTTTTAGGGTTTGTCAATTACTACCGGAGGTTTATCCGGGGCTTTGGGCAGGTGACTGCTCCCATTACCTCACTGCTGAAGGGAGGTCCGGTGCATCTGCAGTGGTCGGCTGAGGCGGACAGAGCTTTTGATCGCCTGAAATCGCTGTTCACCGAGGCTCCCGTATTGGCTCATCCGGACCCCTCTTTGGCATTCATGGTGGAGGTGGACACATCCGAGGCTGTGGTAGGAGCCGTACTCTCACAGCACTCGGGCACGCCACTGAAGCTCCGCCCCTGCGCTTTCTTTTCGAGGATTATGACGTGGGGGACTGGGAGCTGCTAGCGGTCATGAAAGCTCTGAAAGTGTGGAGACATTGGCTCGAGGGGGCTAAACACCCTTTCCTTATCTGGACCGACCACTGGAATCTGGAGTACATCTGAGCGGCAAGGAGACTGAACCCTCATCAGGCAAGGTGGGCCATGTATTTCACTAGATATAGATGTACTATCTCGTATAGACCAGGTTCCCAGAACACTAAGGCAGATGCACTGTCCCATCTCTATGATACGGAGGAACGGCCCATCGATCCCACCCCCATACTTCCGGCCTCATATCTGGTGGCATCGGTGGTGTGGGAGGTGGATGCGGACATCGAGTGGGCATGTCGTTCAGAGCCTACTCCGCCTCAGTGTCCTGCGGGACGGAGGTATGTCCCACTTGGTGTCCGCGATAGGTTGATTCGGTGGGCACATACGTTACCTTCCTCTGGCCACCCAGGCATAGAGAGGACGGTGCGAAGCCTTAGGGGGAAGTACTGGTGGCCCACGTTAGCTAAGGACGTGAGGTTTTACGTCTCCTCCTATTCGGTGTGCGCTCAGAGCAAGGCTCCTAGACACCTGCCTAGAGGGAAGTTACATCCCCTTCCCGTTCCACAGCGGCCTTGGTCACACCTATCGGTAGACTTCCTAACCGATCTCCCTCCTTCCCGGTGGAACACCACGGTCCTGGACGTTGTGGGTCGGTTTTCTAAGTCCTGACGTCTCATCCCTTTGCTTGGTCTCCCTACGGCCCTACAGACGGCGGAGGCCCTATTTACTCATGTCTTCCGGCACTACGGAGTGCCTGAGGACATAGTTTCTGATCGGGATCCCCAGTTTACATCCCGGGTGTGGAAGGTGTTCATGGAGCGTCTGGGGGTCTCGGTCAGCCTAACCTCAGGTTTTCACCCTGAGAGTAATGGGCAGGTGGAGAGAGTGAACCAGGATGTGGGTAGGTTTCTGCGGTCTTATTGCCAGGACTGGCCAGGGGAGTGGGCGAGGTATATCCCATGGGCAGAAATGGCCCAGAACTCTCTCCACCACTCCTCAACGAACATTTCGCCTTTTCAGTGCGTGTTGGGGTACCAGCCGGTCCTGGTACCATGGCATCAGAGCCAGACCGAGGCTCCTGTGGTGGAGGATTGGGTACAGCGCTCGAGGGAGACCTGGGAGGCCGTCCAGGAGCACCTCAACCGGGCCGAGGCCCGGCAGAAGACGAGCGCTGACCGCCGCCGCAGTGAGGCGCCAGTGTTCACACCTGGGGATCGGGTCTGGCTCTCGACCCGAAACCTGCCCCTCTGCCTGCCCTGCCGGAAGCTGGGCCCGTGGTTTGTGGGGCCATTTAAAGTCCTGAGGAGGATAAACAAGGTGTGTTATAGGTTACAGCTCCCCCATTATTACCGTATTAACCCCTCATTTCATGTGTCTCTCCTCAGGCCAGTGGTGGCTGGTCCGCTTCAAGATGCTGAGATGCTGGAGGTCCCTCCACCCCCACTGGACATTGAGGGGGCCCCGGCGTACACGGTACAATCCATACTGGATTCCAGGCGTCGGGTGAGGGGCCTGCAGTACCTCGTGGATTGGGAGAGGTACGGTCCGGAGGAGAGATGCTGGGTGCCGGTGGGGGACGTCTTGGATCCTTCTCTGCTGAGTGAGTTTCACGGCCTCCACCGGGATCGTCCTACACCTCGTCCTCTGGGTCGTCCTCGAGGCCGGCGTCGGCGCGCTGCGGGAGCCGCGCGTCGGGGGGGTACTGTCACGACTTCCACCGAAGGTGGCTCCTCTCCCTGTTCGGGCGGTGCTCGGCGGTCATCGTCGCCGGCCTACTAGCTGCCACCAATCCCATTTTTTACACACCTGTGTCTTGTTTTTATGATTTCGGTGGGTTTATATTTCCTCGCTGCAGGTTAGGCTGTGTGCGAGATTATTTTGCTGTAGGCTACATGTAAGGGGTGCATGCCTGCACCACGGGCGTTGTTTGTTTTTGTACGGTATGTGTTTACCGTGGACATATTTGCTTGTGGCTAGCAGAGTTGAGGTTTCTCCCCTGTGTGTGTCGGTGTGCATGTGGAACCGCCAAAATAAACTGTGGATTTTCCTGGAACCCTTCTGCTCTCCTGCTCCTGATTCCACACACCCCCCCCACCGAGAGGCTTTGTTACAACTGCAGTGTTTTAACCGTTAACTCTGTAATTACTTCCCCTGTAGTGTTTTAACCAATAACACCGTAATTATTTCCCCTGCAGTGTTTTACCCATTGACACAGTAATTATTTCCTCTGCAGTGTTTTAACAATTAACTCTGGAATTCTTTCTCCAATATGAGGTTCCCAGACCAAATTAGAAGTGCTACAGTTAGCAAATCTAACTTAATCTAACCTGGTTTCTCCTATCTGCTTGGCCGCTCTCACTTTTATACAAATCATGCAAACTTTGAGCTCCTGTGTTATTTTTTTACATCCTCTGATCAAAGCACAAATATTGGTCGCGTGACAGGTCTGCCATTCTAAAATATTTTGGAAAACATGGCAAATGTTTTTTGAGCTGAAATTAGAGAAAATCTACTCCTGTTCCGGAGTGAAATATTGGAAATGTATGTCTCAAATGTTTTCTCACTGCAATATATGATCGTGATATGTTAATACATGAACACAGCAGAAAAAGAAACGTCCTTTCACTGTCAACTGTGTTTATTTTCACCAAACTTAACATGTGTAAAAATGTGTATGAACATAACAAGATTCAACAACTAACATAAATGTAATAATGTGTCCCTGAACAAAGGGGGGGTAAAAATCTAAAGTAACAGTCAGTATCTGGTGTGGCCACCAACTGCATTAAGTACTGCAGTGCATCTCCTCCTCATGGACTGCACCAGATTTGCCAGTTCTTGCTACCCCACTCTTCCACCAAGGCACCTGCAAGTTTCCGGACATTTCTGGGGGGAATGGCCCTAGCCCTCACCCTCCGATCCCATTAAGATCCAGGCTCTTCACTGGCCATGGCAGAACACTGACATTCCTGTCTTACAGGAAAACATGCACAGAATGAGCAGTATGGCTGGTGGCATTGTCATGCTGGAGGGTCATGTCAGGATGAGCCTGCAGGAAGGGTACCACATGAGGGAGGAGGATGTCTTCCCTGTAAAGCACTGTGTTGAGATTGCCTGCATTGACATCAAGCTTAGTCCGATGATGCTGTGACATACCGCCCCAGACCATGATGGACCCTCCACCTCCAAATCGATCCCACTCCAGAGTACAGGCCTCGGTGTAAGGCTCATTCCTTTGATGATAAACGCGAATCCAACCCCTGGTGAGACAAAACCGTGACTCGTCAGTTAAGAGCACTTTTTGCCATTCCTGTCTGGTCCAGCAACGGTGGGTTTGTGTCCATAGGCAACGTTGTTGCCGGTGATGTCTGGTGAGGACCTGCCTTACAACAGGCCTACAAGCCCTCAGTCCAGCCTCTCTCAGTCTATTGCGGACAGTCTGAGCACTGATGGAGGGATTGTGCGTTCCTGGTGTAACTTGGGCAATTGTTGTTGCCATCCTGGACCTGTCCTGCAGGTGTGATGTTCGGATGTACCTATCCTGTGCAGGTGTTGTTACAGTGGTCTGCCACTGCGAGGACAATCAGATGTCCATCCTGTCTCCCTGTAGCGCTGTCTTAGGCGTCTCACAGTACGGACATTGCAATTTATTGCCCTGGCCACATCTGCAGTCCTCATGCCTCCTTGCAGCATGTCTAAAGCACGTTCATGCAGATGAGCAGGGACCCTGAGTGTCTTTCTTTTGGTGTTTTTCAAAGTCAGTTGAAAGGCCTCTTTAGTGTCCTAAGTTTTCATAACTGTGACCTTAATTGCCTACTGTCTGTAAGCTGTTAGTGTCTTATCGACCGTTCCACAGGTGCATGTTCATTAATTGTTTATGGTTTATTGAACAAGCATTGGAAACAGTGTTAAAACCCTTTACAATGAAGATCTGTGAAGTTATTTAGATTTTTACGAATTATCTTTGAAAGACAGGGTCCTGAAAAAGGGAAGTTTCTTTTTTTGCTGAGTATATATCCTGTGTACAGTTTGTTAAGTTTAACCCATGAAAATATCCAGGGTTAGGTGCATGCTAACCAGAGCTAATGCAATGTCAATGGGACAAACGGTCTAAATTAGCAAGATAGCTACATTAGCTAGCCACGTAGATTGTCAGCTAGCTATAGCCATTTACATTTTGTTTTCCGTCTTAAATCATTTTTTGAGTGTTTAACTAGTTGGCTAGCTATCTTAAAACCATTCACATCTTACTAGCTTATGATTATGAAGTTAGAAATTTGAGTAGATGGAAAGAGCAGGAGCAACACATCTTTACTGCTTGTTTGTTAGCTGATGAATTTCAGTACAGCTGTGGCGGTCAACTGGCAACAACAAGCTATAGGAGATGAGGAAATAAACAGGGAAATTAAGTTTTAAATTGATCTGTTTCATATGAAATGTATTATTCATGTCCATATTACTCATACCCATCTCCATTGCCAGCAACATTGCTTGGCAATATTGCCTCAAAAATTGACAATGTATCATGGCCTTGAGAGAGAGAATGGACTGTTGATGAGATACAAGGCACGAGGGTAAACAGTGGGACTGTCAGTCAAGTGCAAACACATCTGAGAGACAGACCTTTAATGAACAGTTTCACACACACAGCAGACAACACACACACTTCATAAAATGATACATTTAGTAGCTTTGTTCCCAGATTAAAGGTTAGGATTAACAATCAGAAAGATGATAGTCTATCTGGAGTTAAAATAATTCTCAGAAATAATTCCACTTTCTGTCACGTTCTGATGATTTCTATGACTTTGTAGATTGAAATACACCATAATGGTTTTGAAATTATAGTATAGTACTTTACAGATCAAATATATTAGACACCACATTAATAACCTGCTTTTGTTGAACAGTTACTTCTGGCTTTTATTCCTGATTGCTTCCATTGTGTAGCTAACGGCATTAGCAGATATGATGGGGGGAATTTCACTTCAGCCAATCAGAATATAGTTAATCAAATCCAATTTTATTTGTCACATTCTCTGTAAACAACAGGTGTAGACTAACAGTGAAATGTTTACTTACGGGCCCTTCCCAACAATGCAGAGAGAAAGGAAATAGAGAAATAATAGAAAGTAAAACACATAATAATAAAAGTAATAATAAACACACAATGAGTAACGATAACTTGACTATACAGTTCCTTCAGAAAGTATTCAAACCCCTTGACTTTTTTCACATTTTTTTTACGTTATAGCCCTATTCTAAAATGAGTTAAATAGTTTGTTTTCCTCATCAATCTACACACAATAACCCACAATGTTAAAGCAAAAACATTTTTTTTTACATTTTTGCAAATGTATTAAAAATAGAAAACTGGAATATCACATTTACATAAGTATTCAGACCCTTTACTCAGTACTTTGTTGAAGCACCTTTGGCAGCGATTACAGCATCGAGTCTTCTTGGGTATGACGCTACAAGCTTGGAAGACCTGAATTTGTGGAATTTCTCCCATTCTTCTCTGCAGATCCTCTCAAGCTGAGCCAGGTTGGATGGGGAGCGTTTTTCATGTCTCTCCAGAGATGTTAGATCCAAGCTCTAGCTGGAACACACAAGGACATTCAGAGACTTGTCACAAAGCCACTCCTGTGGTGTCTTGGCTGTGTTCTTAGGGTCGTTGTCCTGTTGGAAGGTGAACCTTCGCCCATGTCTCGATGTACTTTGCCCTGTTCATCTTTGCCTCGATCCTGACTAGTCTCCCTGTCCCTGCTTCTGAAAAACATCCCCACAGCATGATGCTGCCCCCATCATCCATCACCGTAGGCATGGTGCCAGGTTACTTCCAGACATTAAACTTGGCATTCAGGACAAAGAGTTCAGTCTTGGCAGCAGCTACTCTTCCTGGGTCCAGCAATCTTGGTTTCCTGGGGTCAAGCAATCTTGGTTTCATCAGACCAGAGAATCTTGTTTCTCATGGTCTGAGAGTCTTTAGGTGCCTTTAGGAGTCTTTAGGTCAAACTCCAAGTGGGCAGTCATTTGCCTTTTTGTCACGTTCGTCGTAGGAACTGGACCAAGGCGCAGCGGGAATGTGTATACTCATCTTCTTTATTATGAAGAAAACCAAAATAAACACTTAAACAAAAACAACGACGAAAAACCAGTCCTGTAAGGCACACAGCTTATATACGGAACAACTACCCACAAAAACAAGGAACAGCTGCCTCCAATTGAAGGTCAACCCAATAAACTAAACATAGAAATAGAAAAACTAGAACGAACATAGAAATATACTAACATAGAACATTAACCAAAAAACCCCTAAACACATAAAACAAACACCCCCTGCCACGTCCTGACCAAACTACAATAACAAATAACCCCTTTACTGGTCAGGACGTGACAGTACCCCCCCAAAGGTGCAGACCCTGGATGTACGTCAAACAAAAAACACAAAAATAAACCCCAAAACAAAAATTATCCCAAACTAAAGGGAGGTGAAGGGGGCATGTAGCACAAGAACCGTCGGTGACAATCCTCCACTATGGAGGTGGCTCAGGCTCCGGCCTTAGTCCCCAACCTAACCTGTCCACCCCCGCTGAAGGCTCAGGGCTAAGGCGCGTCGCTGGAGACCTCGGGCTGAGGCGCGTTGCTGGAGACCTCGGGCTGAGGCGCATCGCTGGAGACCTCGGGCTGATGCACATCGCTGGAGCCCTCGGACTGGAGGGCGACTCTGGGAGCTCCGGACTGGAGGGCGACTCTGGCTGCGCCGGTTCCGGACTGGAGGGCGACTCTGCAGGCTCCGGACTGTGGGCCGTCTCTGCAGGCTCCGGACTGTGGGCCGTCTCTGCAGGCTCCGGACTGTAGGACATCGCCGGAAGCACTAGACGGGGAACTGTCGCTGGAAGCTCTAGATGGGGCACTGTCGCCGGAAGCTCTGGACGGGGAACTGTCGCCGGAAGCTCTGGACAGGGAACTGTCGCCGGAAGCTCTGGACAGGGAACTGTCGCCGGAAGCTCTGGACTGGGAACTGTCGTCGGAAGCTCTGGATATAGGCTACTGTAGGCCTTCATTAAACATCACATATAGACTACTGTAGGCTATGTCATAGAAATTAAAGCTATTTCCATATGAAAATGTTATGTGATTTGCTCCATTGGTTTTGTTGGTAGGCCTACATTATGTTCCAATAGCCACAATAGCCTATTGGCTACTGTCTAAAACTGTAGGGGTACAGCCTATTGGCTACTGTCTAAAACTGTAAGTGTACAGCCTATTGGCTACTGTCTAAAACTGTAAGTGTACAGCCTATTGGCTACTGTCTATAACTGTAAGGGTACAGCCTATTGGCTACTGTCTAAAACTGTAAGAGTACAGCCTATTGGCTACTATCTAAAACTGTAAGGGTACAGCCTATTGGCTACTATCTAAAACTGTAAGGGTACAGCCTATTGGCTACTGTCTATAACTGTAAGTGTACAGCCTATTGGCTACTGTCTATAACTGTAGGGGTACAGCCTATTGGCTACTGTCTATAACTGTAGGGGTACAGCCTATTGGCTACTGTCTAAAACTGTAAGTTTACAGCCTATTGGCTACTGTCTATAACTGTAGGGGTACAGCCTATTGGCTACTGTCTAAAACTGTAAGTGTACAGCCTATTGGCTACTGTCTATAACTGTAAGTGTACAGCCTATTGGCTACTGTCTATAACTGTAGGGGTACAGACTATTGGCTACTGTCTATAACTGTAGGGGTACAGCCTATTGGCTACTGTCTATAACTGTAGGGGTACAGCCTATTGACTACTGTCTAAAACTGTAAGTGTACAGCCTATTGGCTACTGTCTATAACTGTAGGGGTACAGCCTATTGGCTACTATCTAAAACTGTAAGGGTACAGCCTATTGGCTAGTATCTAAAACTGTAAGGGTACAGCCTCAGTGTTCACTGTAAATGCGTGTCGGAAGTTGCACAAAATTCTCACAATGTTCAACTTTCTGCTCACAAGACCTAAATCTTGTTCAGTGCCCCATAGAATTAGAGAGAACATTGGTCATGAGCTACCTTTCAAAGCATTTCATGGCTACATATGTGAATGCTCCGGGGGCAATAGTCATTTCGACAGGTCACCTTGGCGTACTTGGGCACAAGGACTCAGTATTCAGCCAAGCAGTGGTAATTTGCCTGGTTTCCCACTGGCACACAGCTGAATCATAGGGTCACCTACGTACAGTGGGAAAAGTCCTAATAGTACTATATCTATAATACTAATGGATCAGATGTGAGTTAAACAGCTAACTGAAGGTAGTGAAGTACTGTAGTGTCGTCCCAGGTCTTCCTAAGCCATGGCCCCAGAACTCTCATCAAACATAACAGTGACGACATCTAGATACGGCGCGTCAAATTAAGGAAAAATCTCACATGATTTCCCCTGTACTAAATTCACAGAAGAATTCTGATATTTCATTTTATAATGGAGAGAGATAAATATATCACGAGAGAGGAAGAAAGATGGACAGTTAGAGAGTGATAGTTTCCTGGCTGTCTGCGTGTGTTGCCATGGTGATAATAAAGTCTGTCTGACTGGGGGAGTGAAGGTGATCCCAGCTAGACCACTTGAGGCAGGAGCTCATCACAGTAAGGACCCTCGGACAGACGTGTGTGTGTGCGCAGCGGCCCACTGCTCCATAGAAATTGTCTCTCGGTGTGGAGCACCCACAATTTTCTAGACCATTAGGTCAAATAAGTCACCTCCACATCTAGCTCCACATTAAGCTAGCTCACATACTGAGGCATTCTACCTTACCCTATCTGGGTGGAGAGAGAGAGAGAGAGAGAGAGAGAGAGAGAGAGAGAGAGAGAGAGAGAGAGAGAGAGAGAGAGAGAGAGAGAGAGAGAGAGAGAGAGAGAGAGAGAGAGAGAGAGAGAGAGAGAGGAGAGAGAGAGAGAGAGAGAGAGAGAGAGAGAGAGAGAGAGAGAGAGAGAGAGAGAGAGAGAGAGAGAGAGAGAGAGAGAGAGAGAGAGAGAGAGAGAGAGAGAGAGAGAGAGATGCACTGTAAGACCCTTCTGTAATTACCGAGGTACCTAGATTGCACTGCATTATGGGTAAAATGCTGAAAAATACTGTTATTAACTGTTATTGGAAGACCCCTGTAAAATGTATCTAACATACTGTATTTCTATTTAAGTAATAGCGTATGCCTACTGTACATTAAAATCATCAGTTTTACTTTCATGCTGTCGGTTGAGACATAGAGCTCAGGCTGTTTTAATAAATATCTTCTGAAGCAGCTGTGAAGTACAATAATATTTTCATTAGCTGCTGGGTAGGTACCTTGACTTTATAAGTATATTTATTGCTGACGAAGGTTGAATTACTGCATGTTTTGTTAGTTAGCTAGCTAGTTAGCTTTATTTCTCACGTTGACATAAGCCATTTCGGTCTGCTTTAAATTGCTCTTAAATATTTTGCTCCGCGACCAACAAAAAATAACAATTGACCCAGATAGTAATTGACAGGTGTGTTTTCACCATAACTACCATCCCGGTTTTCAGAGCGTTTTGTATTGTTATGCACTTAAAACCGAAACACTCCATTTAGTATGATATGTTACATTTCTAATGGTTACATAAGACAGATGGTTACGTGACTAAGGTTTTTGTTTTCTGGAAATCTAGTTAGCGTAATAAAAACTTCCCCATAAAAACAGTCAGTTTACGCCTGAGATATCTGGGTAGTGGTTTTGCGATGGACGTGTCTCAATTCACCGCATCCGCCTAGGAAGGGTGACAGGTAGCCTAATGGTTGAGTGTTCTCACATGGTTCATATCCCACAATGCTAGCTGTTAATCCACACTGACGCTTTAGTTCTGTTCTTTAGTCTCTGTGGTGGGTCCATGTCTGTATAAATACATATAGCCTGTGAGTCATGTGTTAAGATAGATTGGTGTTTTTCATACATGTATTTCAAAGATAGTTTCGGATGTCTTTCATCTCGACATATACGTTTTCCAGATGGCATACACACGCATTCACATACAAACTTAGACTATAGACTAAACTTAAAACAAGCGTATAAAGAAACTCATACACACACACACACACTCACACTCACGCACACGCACACGCACACGCACGCACACACACACACACACACACACACACACACACACACACACACACACACACACACACACACACACACACACACACACACACACACACACACACACACACATACTCCATCACCCCAATGAGACCAAGCCCTTGTATTTTTCCCCCTTCCCTTTCCTTCTTTCTATTTCTGTCATGTATTTATCATAGTGGCTATGTGGCTCGCCTGCACTATGCACGCTCAGACACGTTATCCTCCAGAGTAAACCAATAGCTACATACAATTCTTTAAGACCACTGTGGTCACAGTCAGACGCACTCATTTGTTTTATTCAAACTATATTCTTCCTTTCATCCTTTCTATTGTCCATCCCTCATTTCCCTCCTCCCCCCCCCCCCCCACCTACGCACGTCCATTTTGAATGCCGGGTCTCCTTTGTCCGATCTAAACACTTACGCACATGCGGACACACAGACAGACACACCCTTTCTCATTCTCCTCTGTGACAAGAGTCACTGACTCAAAGCCTCCGTGACAAGAGTCACTGACTCAAAGCCTCTGTGGTAAGAGTCACTGACTCAAAGCCTCCACGATCAAAGCCTCAGACTCAAATCCTCCGTGGTAAGAGTCACTGACTCAAAGCCTCCACGATCAAAGCCTCAGACTCAAATCCTCCGTGGTAAGAGTCACTGACTCAAAGCCTCCGTGGTAAGAGTCACTGACTCAAAGCCTCCACGATCAAAGCCTCAGACTCAAAGCCTCCGTGGTAAGAGTCACTGACTCAAAGCCTCCGTGGTAAGAGTCACTGACTCAAAGCCTCTGTGGTAAGAGTCACTGACTCAAAGCCTCCACGATCAAAGCCTCAGACTCAAATCCTCCGTGGTAAGAGTCACTGACTCAAAGCCTCCACGATAAGAGTCACTGACTCAAAGCCTCTGTGGTAAGAGTCACTGACTCAAAGCCTCCACGATAAGAGTCACTGACTCAAAGCCTCCGTGGTAAGAGTCACTGACTCAAAGCCTCTGTGGTAAGTCACTGACTCAAAGCCTCCACGATAAGAGTCACTGACTCAAAGCCTCCATGGTAAGAGTTACTGACTCAAAGCCTATGTGGTAAGAGTCACTGACTCAAAGCCTCTGTGGTAAGAGTCACTGACTCAAAGCCTCCACGATCAAAGCCTCAGACTCAAATCCTCCGTGGTAAGAGTCACTGACTCAAAGCCTCCACAATAAGAGTCACTGACTCAAAGCCTCTGTGGTAAGAGTCACTGACTCAAAGCCTCCACGATAAGAGTCACTGACTCAAAGCCTCCGTGGTAAGAGTCACTGACTCAAAGCCTCTGTGGTAAGAGTCACTGACTCAAAGCCTCCACGATAAGAGTCACTGACTCAAAGCCTCCGTGGTAAGAGTTACTGACTCAAAGCCTATGTGGTAAGAGTCACTGACTCAAAGCCTCTGTGGTAAGAGTCACTGACTCAAATCCTCCGTGAAAAGAGTCACTGACTCAAAGCCTCCGTGATAAGAGTCACTGACTCAAAGCCTCCGTGGTAAGAGTCACTGACTCAAAGCCTCCGTGATAAGAGTCACTGACTCAAATCCTCCGTGGTAAGAGTCACTTACTCAAAGCCTCCGTGGTAAGAGTCACTGACTCAAATCCTCCGTGGTAAGAGTCACTGACTCAAATCCTCCGTGGTAAGAGTCACTGACTGAAATCGTCCATGATAAGAGTCATTGAGTCAAAGCCTCTGTGGTAAGAGTCACTGACTCAAATCCTCTGTGATAAGAGTCACTGATTTAAAGCCACAAGATGGTAGAACATTTTTAAAACGTTGCTTGTAAGGAGGAGGTAGTTTCAGAAACGATGGAATGGTTTAGTCTACTTTATCAAAGTTTGTCCAGACGATCCTCCTCTATCCCAGCAACTATGAACTCTTTTTGTCTAGGTTCTCTTCACAGTCCCCTAAACAAATTCCCAGGCAACGCATGTATTATACAGAGCCATGGATCTCCTTTCCATCTCAGATAACTTTTTGCAAACAGCAAAATGATCTTCAAACAAATGGATCAAACAACATATGAGACCACAATAGGGACTGTGAAATGACACACAAACAAACACTCTATCAAACCCTATCACATTCTATCACACTATAACACACTCTATCACACTCTATCACACTATAACACACTATAACACACTATCACACACTATAACACACTCTATCACACTACATCACACTATAACACACTCTATCACACTCTATCACACTCTATCACACTATAACACACTCTATCACACTCTAACACACTCTAACACACTCTATCACACTCTATCACACTCTAACACACTCTATCACACTCTATCACACTCTATCACACTATAACACACTCTATCACACTCTATCACACTCTATCACAATATAACACACTCTATCACACTCTATCACACTCTATCACACTATAACACACTCTATCACACTCTATCACACTATAACACACTCTAACACACTCTAACACACTCTAACACACTCTAACACACTATAACACACTATAACACACTATCACACACTATAACACACTCTATCACACTACATCACACTATAACACACTCTATCACACTCTATCACACTATAACACACTCTATCACACTCTAACACACTCTAACACACTCTAACACACTCTATCACACTATAACACACTCTATCACACTCTATCACACTCTAACACACTCTAACACACTATAACACACTATAACACACTCTATCACACTCTATCACACTCTATCACACTCTATCACACTCTATCACACTCTAACACACTCTAACACACTCTAACACACTATAACACACTATAACACACTCTATCACACTCTATCACACTACATCACACTCTAACACACTATCACACACTCTATCACACTACATCACACTCTATCACACTATAACACACTATAACACACTATAACACACTATAACACTCTATCACACTCTATCACACTCTAACATATGGGGGAAGAGCGGGAGCAGGCGTGACAATCACACTATAGCACACTCTAATACACATTATTCTGTGTTGTATTGCTTGTATATCGTTATATTTGAAATGTGTGTGACTGTCCTTGTCTATCAGTGTTTTATTACTTGTCATGTTTTGTGTTTTATTTGGAAGAATAGCTGCTGCTTCGGCAAAGGTTAAGGGGGATCTAAGTAAACCAATCAAACCATGATTGATCAGTCCTAACCAGAACTGAGCTTTAGAAGTATGAATGCACCATAAGCACCCCTACAGCACCATAAACAGTGTTTTATACAGCCAGCGGTGTGTGTGTGTGTGTTAGAGAGATACAGGCTGTAACTAACTTATGGCATAGCTACCGGCTCACATCTGACATGTTTTTATTTCATTCAGGCTATTTCTGTCCTCTGTTCTTTATTTGCACAGGTGAACCCGTAGAGATTAAGAATTATATATTTTACAAGTGAGAGTTCAGTCCCACGATGGAAAAACTCAAACGTGTTACAAAACTGAATAGAACTGAGAAGTAGGGGAAGAGGAAACCAATGTGTCCATATGTCAACGACCTTGTAGAAAGAAAATCTACTGTAAATATCCAACTTCACTTTTACAACCCAAATCCAAACATGGTCAAACATAGAGTGTGGATATATGTCATTCATTGAAGCCATTTGCACAATTTTGTGAATTTTTAGCACGTTACTCTGATTAGGATTCAGCCCTTTAATCGTCCTCTTTTGTCTTCCCATCGCAAACCATCTCTAAGCATCGCTAACAGTCTCTTCTCATCTCTAATAATCCAACAATGGCTTTTGTTAAACCATGTTTGATTTCCTCTCTTAGCTGTGATGGCCTGACTAGCTCATTATCTTTCTTTTAGAGAGACATGTTCTCTAATGAGACCCCGTTAACGAATCCTTTGATGGGGGATTCATTTCACCCTTAATTGAATGTCTAATTGCTTTGTTCCCTCTCGTGAAATAATGCTCTCCATCCAAGCCTTTTCAACACCATCTGGTGTAATTAGAATAGAGAAAGAGACAGGGGAGAAAGAGGGAGAAGCGAGTGAGTGAGTGAGTGAGTGAGTGAGTGAGTGAGAGAGTGAGTGAGTGAGTGAGTGAGTGAGTGAGTGAGTGAGTGAGTGAGTGAGTGAGTGAGTGAGTGAGTGAGTGAGTGAGTGAGTGAGTGAGTGAGTGAGAGTGAGAGTGAGTGAGAGTGAGTGAGTGAGTGAGTGAGTGAGTGAGTGAGTGAGTGAGTGAGTGAGTGAGTGTGAGTGTGAGTGTGAGTGTGAGTGTGAGTGTGACAGAGTGACAGAGTGAGTGAGATAATAAAGGAACTTAAAAGAGAAACATAGAAATATTGAATGGTTGCCTGTGTGTTATCTGTTTCCTTGTTAATTGCCTGGTGTGATGAGTTTAAGCAAACACATGAGCTAAGTGCCTTATCTTCCTCCTGCTCATAAATCAAGGAGAATCATTAGGGAGGTATGACACACATACTCACACACACCTCCTATAGCGATGTAGGTGTGTGTGATTGATATACTTTTGAAAGTGATTGTTTCTGATCTCATTAAATTGTATTGATTTGTCTCCAAGAATCTGTTTTTATTCAGAGGCCGAGGTCAGGAGCAATATGAATGTTGCAGAGCGCTGTTAATCAAATTTACACAAACACACACACACACACACACACATACACATACACACTCACACACTTACACACGTGTGCACACACACACACCTCTGATGGCAAACAATTAGAAACGTGCAGCCATAGCTCACTGACTCACTCTAGTGCTATGGACATCAGGGAACCTTTGGCACAAAAGGAAATTAATGACATTTCAAGAAGTTTGACCCTGAAGCACAATTCCACTGCTTTTGACCTGCAATTTATGCGGGTGGTTTACAACGTTAATATAGCTTGTAGGAGATAAGGACATAATGGATTTGTCTACCGGCTAACATTTAGGAAAAACAGTGAACAAGGCATCATTAACTTGATTTCATTTTTATCATCATTGTGAGTTTTTGTTTTCTTTTTAAAAACATAACAAATTCAAACACTTTATAATTATTCAATAAAACATCAGAGTATTACCACCGCATCACTACATCAGAGCATTACCACTTCATCACTACATCAGAGCATTACCACCGCATCACTACATCAAAGCATTACCACCTCATCACTACATCAGAGCATTACCACCTCATCACTACATCAGAGCATTACCACCTCATCACTACATCAGAGCATTACCACCTCATCACTACATCAGAGCATTACCACCCCATCACTACATCAGAGCATTATCACCTCATCATTACATCAGAGCATTACCACCTCATCACTACATCAGAGCATTACCACCTCATCACTACATCAGAGCATTACCACCTCATCACTACATCAGAGCATTACCACCTCATCACTACATCAGAGCATTACCACCTCATCAGTACATCAGAGCATTACCACCTCATCACTACAACATATGCAAAATAAGCCAACCCTATGGCCCATAAGGCTATCAACATAAATGCAGCTGGACATCATGATATTGGTCACAGTCAATGGTATTGTTATTATCTTAGTTGTATTAGCATGTATTAGCATCAGTGTTGTGTTACAATAAGACAAATGAGGAGACTATGAAAAGACATGACAATGATGTCCTCACCATAAGGAGGACACAGCCCTTATGTCAATAGGAACTGAGAGTGAGTGAGTGAGTGAGTGAGTGAGTGAGTGAGTGAGTGAGTGATATCATATACAAGATGAGACAAAGAGCGAGAGAGAGAGAGAGAGTGAGAGAGAGTGAGAGAGAGCGAGAGAGAGCGAGAGAGAGCGAGAGAGAGAGTGAGAGAGAGCGAGAGAGAGCGAGAGAGAGAGCGAGAGAGAGAGAGAGAGAGAGCGAGAGAGAGAGAATGGTTCCCTAAGGTTCAAATGGCTTTAAGCAACACCAGTTTGATCAATACATCAATACACAGCCAAGGAGGTCTGACACACACACACACACACACACACACACACACACACACCGGGGCAGGGAG
>NW_021822887.1:41552-93977 GCF_901001165.1 Salmo trutta | reverse complement strand
GCCAGGCAGGTGGGGGTTAAATCTCAGCAGGCGGGGGGGGGGGGGGGTTAAATCTCAGCCAGGCGGGGGGGGGTTAAATCTCAGCCAGGCAGGGGGGGTTAAATCTCAGCCAGGCGGGGGGGGTTAAATCTCAGCCAGGCGGGGGGGGGGGTTAAATCTCAGCCAGGCGGGGGCGGTTAAATCTCAGCCAGGCAGGTGGGGGTTAAATCTCAGC
This sequence comes from Salmo trutta, assembly GCF_901001165.1. NCBI lineage: Eukaryota > Metazoa > Chordata > Actinopteri > Salmoniformes > Salmonidae > Salmo > Salmo trutta. Next base: position 93,763 of record NW_021822887.1, on the reverse strand, counting down.
CAGGCGGGGGGGGGGTAAATCTCAGCCAGGCAGGTGGGGGTTAAATCTCAGCCAGGCAGGTGGGGGTTAAATCTCAGCCAGGCGGGGGGGGGGTAAATCTCAGCCAGGCGGGTGGGGGTTAAATCTCAGCCAGGCGGGGGGGGGTTAAATCTCAGCCAGGCGGGGGGGGTTAAATCTCAGCCAGGCAGGGGGGGTTAAATCTCAGCCAGGCGGGGGGGGGGGTTAAATCTCAGTCAGGCAGGGGGGGTTAAATCTCAGCCTGGCAGGGGGGGTTAAATCTCAGCCAGGCAGGTGGATTTCAACGCTAATAAAGCATCATTATTTAGACCTTTTTAAAACAGGATTATCTTCCACTGTGGTTTGTGTGAATTATGGATGGAATTAGTTTTTTATTTTTGGTTTAAATATATTTTTTAATGAAAGCAGACTGGAAATCCTTTCCTGTTGGGAAATCAGTCCTGCTATAAAGTGCAAACTCACTTATCTTTCATTGCGTAGCTTTTTAAAGTAGGCCTAACGATTTAATAACACAAAATGTATCAAATGAATACATTCAAAATGTTACATCCTGGGTGCTCAGCTGCTTATTCATGTAAACCTAACTCCTCTCCTCCTGTAGAGAGTGTGAAGGATGCAGTGGGGAGGAAGATGAAAATCTCGGTGAAGAAGAGAGTCAAACTAGAGATCAAAGGAGACAAGGTGGAGAACAGAGTCTTGGTAAGTCACACAGATAACCTCTGATATGTTCTCTTCTGAATGGGTCTTTCCTTTCCTTTAGCTCTCTCTCTCTCTCTCTCTCTCTCTCTCTCTCTCTCTCTCTCTCTCTCTCTCTCTCTCTCTCTTTCTCTTTCTCTTTCTCTTTCTCTTTCTCTTTCTCTCTCTGCTACCCTTCCCTCATAGCTATGGCTTTGTGTTGTGGAAAGGAACATCAGTGGCCTGAACAGTGATACAATCCTAGGAGACTTCCTTATATTCATCCCACAGCCCAGGAGGCATCTCTCACTACACTGTGAGTAATGGTTAAACAAGTCTAACAGTAGGATTTTGTTGGGCTTTGTTACTCTCACACCAGTTTTGTATATGTAACATGAGGAAAAGGGCTTTTCTCCCATTAAATGGTTGTCAAGACTGCAGTAAATCTTCAGTCCATTTAATAATTCATTTCCATGGGAACATTAAAAATACATATTGTCATTTTCTGTGTTGTGTAATGGGACTGAGCACTGAGGATAGTTATCTGAGATGTCCTCTGTAAATCTTTGTGGGGAATAGACTCTCCAGTGTCTATTCCCTATATATATATTCCCCCTCCTTAGTAACTCTCCAGTGTCTATTCCCTATACCTATTCCCCCTCCTTAATAACTCTCCAGTGTCTATTCCCTATACCTATTCCCCTTCTTAATAACTCTCCAGTGTCTATTCCCTATACCTATTCCCCTTCTTAATAACTCTCCAGTGTCTATTCCCTATACCTATTCCCCCTCCTTAATAACTCTCCAGTGTCTATTCCCTATACCTATTCCCCTTCTTAATAACTCTCCAGTGTCTATTCCCTATACCTATTCCTCCTCCTTAATAACTCTCCAGTGTCTATTCCCTATACCTATTCCCTCTCCTTAATAGCTTATATATCTAGATGTGTTTTGGGAATTCATGGTGTTGCCTGATCCCGTGCTGCATCTAGAAAGTGTTCCATAAAGCTGATGGTGCAGGTCATGAGTGGTTGTAGTCCGTCTGAAACCTGTTCTCTCTCATAGCCCATTTACACCTCTAGCAGTTTGCCAAATGAAACCATGATACTGGTTTCATTTGGCAAGCTACTGGTTTCATTTGGCAAACTACTGGTTTCATTTGGCAAGCTACTGGTTTCATTTGGCAAGCTACTGGTTTCATTTGGCAAGCTACTGGTTTCATTTGGCAAGCTACTGGTTTCATTTGGCAAGCTACTGGTTTCATTTGGCAAGCTACTGGTTTCATTTGGCAAGCTACTGGTTTCATTTGGCAAGCTACTGGTTTCATTTGGCAAGCTACTGGTTTCATTTGGCAAGCTACTGGTTTTGTTGGGAAGCTACTGGTTTTGTTGGGAAGCTACTGGTTTTGTTTGGAAAGCTACTGGTTTTGTTTGGAAAGCTACTGGTTTTGTTTGGCAAGCTACTGGTTTTGTTTGGCAAGCTACTGGTTTCGTTTTACTACAGGTGTAAATATGCTATGAGAGAGACATATTATGTTTCTAGAGTGACGTGTGTGTGTGTGTTTTTGGTGTATGTGTGTGTGTGTGTGTGTGTGTGTGTATGTGTGTATGTGTTTTTGGTGTGTGTGTGTGTGTGTGTAGTCCTACCATCATTGATCCTACTAGATAACAGTATAGTGGTAGTGAGCTGGCTGTAGACTGCTGAGGTTGTCACTGAGCCCTGTGATTGAAGGGTAATTCCATTCCATCGGCTGCCTGAATTGTATTGTTCTAGATGTGATGCTGCTAGTACCAACTGACAGACAGAAGCAGGGGGTTTGAGTCCCGGGGCCTGGCAGCAGTTGGCCCTTTCTCCCTCCACAGCTCATTGCTCTGGTCTAGTGACTAGTTTCCTCATGGGTTTCATTCATCATCAACTACTTGTACTGTGTTTGATGGCACCGGCCCAACGAGTCATTTCTTTAGCTCTGACATTCTGCTCTACTCTTAGGAAGGAAGGTGGCATGTAGGACCTTAAAGGGGTTCTTCGACTGTCCCCAGACGTCAGGGTGGCAGAACGTTTGTCAAGCCGTGTTTTCTTAGTGTTGTAGATCTACTGTCATATTTTTGGGGAAATCCTTCATGGAGGCAGTCAGGAGGAGTTTTACAACACAGACACAGACTGTATAATACTAGCTGGGGCTTGTGTTGGTGGTGTGCTGATACAGAGAACAATATTATCATGTAGGAGTCCGTTACACAGTAGAAATGAACACTGGAATTTATCTGAAGTCTGTGGAATTCAATTTACTCCACGCAGGCGGAAAACAGAGAGAGAGAGAGAGAGTGGGAGGGGAGAGAGAGAGAGAGCGTAAGACTGAAGGAGAGAGCGAGAGGGGAGAGAGAGACAGAGGGAGGGAGAGAGAGAGCGAGAGACATAGGGAGAGAAGGAGAGAGAGAGGGAGAGACATAGGGAGAGGGAGAGGGAGAGAGAGAGCGAGAGACATAGGGAGAGAAGGAGAGAGAGAGCGAGAGACATAGGGAGAGAGAGAGGGAGAGACAGCATGAGAATGAAATGCTGACTTCACATAACAGCCGTTCAGCTCGGCTCACTGAACAAATAAGTGACTGTTTAAAGTATTTGTTGTTCCACTAGAGAGAACATAATTAGGGAGGAAGTGGCATAGAGAGAACGTAACAGAGGCAGACGGGCACCCAACGTCTGACCTCCCTGTTCAAGGGATTTTATTACATTTAATTAAAAAAGATTAAAACAAAAAGCTACATTATTATGTCTCTGGGCTGGTATGACAGAGAGAGAAACAGATTGACATTTTCAATCGTGTATTTTGTGTATATTTTCCATATTTATTGAATACTCATCTAGTTGTCTGTCTTCCTGGTGTGTAAATATCCCTCCGGGTATGGAAATGGTTACCTTACCTGTGGGTGTGTGTGTGTTAGTGTGTGTAGAAGTGTCAGACCCACCTCAGGCAGGGTGTGTCAGAGTATTCAGTCAGTGTTTCCTGTTAACTCATTAGACCCTGATTACACACTCTGTCTGTCACTGCTGCACTCAAATACAACTTGCTTTGTCACGTGTCTCTTTTTTCCAACAGTGTCTAAAACGGCATGACAGTGTACTTGTCCTAATGGAGTGTGAGTATAATCTATTTCAGAGTTACAGACGTCTGTCAAACACACATCCTGTCAACGTCACTCGACCTCCAAGCTGTCTTTAACTAGTAGGAAAGAAGCTTGAGGCAGGTCTCATAATAAGGACGTTAGGTAGAATGATAGATAAATCAGAATGAAGGATGAGGAGATGGAGGGATGACAGGATGGAGGGATGACAGGATGGAGGATGAGGGATGGAGGGATGACAGGATGGAGGGATGACAGGATGGAGGATGAGGGATGGAGGGATGACAGGATGGAGGGATGACAGGATGAAGGAAGAGGGATGGAGAGATGACAGGATGGAGGGATGACAGGATGGAGGATGAGGGATGGAGAGATGACAGGATGGAGGGATGACAGGATGGAGGGATGACAGGATGGAGGGATGACAGGATGGAGGGATGACAGGATGGAGGATGAGGGATGGAGAGATGACAGGATGGAGGGATGACAGGATGGAGGGATGACAGGATGGAGGGATGACAGGATGGAGGGATGACAGGATGGAGGATGAGGGATGGAGGGATGACAGGATGGAGGATGAGGGATGGAGGGATGACAGGATGGAGAGATGACAGGATGGAGGGATGACAGGATGAAGGAAGAGGGATGGAGAGATGACAGGATGGAGGGATGACAGGATGAAGGAAGAGGGATGGAGAGATGACAGGATGGAGGGATGACAGGATGAAGGAAGAGGGATGGAGAGATGACAGGATGGAGGGATGACAGGATGAAGGAAGAGGGATGGAGAGATGACAGGATGGAGGGATGACAGGATGAAGGAAGAGGGATGGAGGGATGACAGGATGGAGAGATGACAGGATGGAGGGATGACAGGATGAAGGAAGAGGGATGGAGAGATGACAGGATGGAGGGATGACAGGATGAAGGAAGAGGGATGGAGAGATGACAAGATGGAGGGATGACAGGATGAAGGGATGACAGGATGGAGGGATGACAGGATGGAGGGATGACAGGATGGAGGAAGAGGGATGGAGGGATGACAGGATGGAGGGATGACAGGATGAAGGAAGAGGGATGGAGGGATGACAGGATGAAGGAAGAGGAGATGGAGGGATGACAGGATGAAGGAAGAGAGATGATAACATCACTCCATCAGAAGGAAGATCCCTGAGGATCACCTGCAGACCCAGAGGAGTCTGTTTCAGCATCTCTGGTTCACCTTATTCAACACTGTTTCAGCATCTCTGGTTCACCTTATTCAACACTGTTTCAGCATCTCTGGTTCACCTGATTCAACACTGTTTCAGCATCTCTGGTTCACCTTATTCAAAACTGTTTCAGCATCTCTGGTTCACCTTATTCAACACTGTTTCAGCATCTCTGGTTCACCTTATTCAAAACTGTTTCAGCATCTCTGGTTCACCTTACTCAACACTGTTTCAGCATCACTGGTTCACCTTATTCAACACTGTTTCAGCATCTCTGGTTCACCTTATTCAAAACTGTTTCAGCTGTTTCATGAATTCTTCTCATTTCCAGTTTGCACATTGGTCGGAAAGTGGAGTGGCAGCGTTAATCTATAGCCTTTTCTTTAAGTTGTGGGCTTCAGCCAACATTATGTCTGGTGGTGGTGCATTATACATGAAACTTTCATTAGTGGTTAGGTTAGCCACAGCTCTGTAACACTGTCACAGGTGGCTCTGTGCTACTCCTGGGCAGTATCCTACAGTCATGTCTGGCTAGCTGGGTTAGTGGACCATACACTGCTGTGAGGGGGGACTGATTCTTACTGTACAACCTTTTGTGTGAGTGTGTGTGAGAGAGAGAGAGGTTTATCATTAACCCTACACATTAATACCATTGAAATGGTAATATCTCTTCTCAAAATGTCTGAAAAGCCTGTAGAATCTGGGAGTGGGTCATCATTCAGCCTGGGGTTACACTCCATAGAAGAGGTTAAGCCCATCATGACTGTGTAGTGAGGGGAAGTGGAGGAGCCAAGCCAGTCCTTTAGTCCTCTCTGCTCTGGGTGTAGTCTAGTGAACCAACCATCTGGGACTGCTGGGACCTGCTTACTGTGGACAATTTAAAACAATACTGTCACCACCCCTTGTACAACCAAGGTACATGAACAGAGTAGCTTACTCAGTTCACAGGGGAGGAGGTGGAACAGAACAATGTGTCTCCCTGCCTCCCAGCATGCAGCAGGCCCAGTCTCAGAGAACAGCCATGTGTCTCCCTGCCTCCCAGCATGCAGCAGGCCCAGTCTCAGAGAACAGCCATGTGTCTCCCTGCCTCCCAGCATGCAGCAGGCCCAGTCTCAGAGAACAGCCATGTGTCTCCCTGCCTCCCAGCATGCAGCAGGCCCAGTCTCAGAGAACAGCCATGTGTCTCCCTGCCTCCCAGCATGCAGCAGGCCCAGTCTCAGAGAACAGCCATGTGTCTCCCTGCCTCCCAGCATGCAGCAGGCCCAGTCTCAGAGAACAGCCATGTGTCTCCCTGCCTCCCAGCATGCAGCAGGCCCAGTCTCAGAGAACAGCCATGTGTCTCCCTGCCTCCCAGCATGCAGCAGGCCCAGTCTCAGAGAACAGCCATGTGTCTCCCTGCCTCCCAGCATGCAGCAGGCCCAGTCTCAGAGAACAGCCATGTGTCTCCCTGCCTCCCAGCATGCAGCAGGCCCAGTCTCAGAGAACAGCCATGTGTCTCCCTGCCTCCCAGCATGCAGCAGGCCCAGTCTCAGAGAACAGCCATGTGTCTCCCTGCCTCCCAGCATGCAGCAGGCCCAGTCTCAGAGAACAGCCATGTGTCTCCCTGCCTCCCAGCATGCAGCAGGCCCAGTCTCAGAGAACAGCCATGTGTCTCCCTGCCTCCCAGCATGCAGCAGGCCCAGTCTCAGAGAACAGTCATGGACCATTGTGTTTGTTTTTGCTCTTGTGTGGTTCATGGGCATTGTTCCCTGCTGAGGAAACTAGGCTTGCCAGCTCAACTCTGACTGGGAGCTGGTCCAGTGGCTTACTTCCTCTACAGCCCTGGGTAAACACACACACACACACACTGGGTCTGCCAGGGAGGGGATGGGAGCGCAGGCAGGCTGGGAGGGCCATGGCAGAACAGTCTGTGGCAGACCTGGATTCCAAATGCTTTTGTTTTCTTTGGAATACTTAGTGCTTTTGGAATACCAATAGGCTGGGCTTGCATGGTCTGTTGCTGTGTGTTCTCCATGAACACATGTAAACTAACGGTTAATGAACTATCACATTGGTTCCATTGCACCAGGCAAGAAAACAACTAGTATTTGAAGCCATGTCTACTGGTCTGGTCTGTGTCTGTCCTCTCCATACCTATTTTTAGCCCAGAGACCACGTTTATCATGGCCCACTAATGGTGCACTTGTTTATGTCGTCTCTGTTTGCTCTCTCTGTAGAGGAGTGGCAGAGAGTTAGCCTCAGCTAGCACACCTCAGACCTGGGATGAGACGGGCTTTAATTTGGGTCAAATTACATCATGTTTTATCCACCATCAGCCACATTACCAGGACTGGTTAAGCTGCTTTTAAAGAGAACAGACCATCATGGTGTTGACTTTATATCCTGACCTGAAGGCCTTTTATAGCTGACCACTGACCAGGCATTATGAGGTCATATCCTGGTTTAATCAGTGGGACGTTTACATTGAAAAGTCCAATTCATCCCATACTGTAAACCATTGGTTGAAATGGAATCCTGTATGCATTGGCATTCAGCTTTTTGGGCTGTGATGAAGTGGATAAAGTCTGGAAGGATTTTCTCAAGCTGTTTTTCTGCTTTTTCTCTTATTCAGCATACAGTATATTATGTCACTCCAGAAGTCCAGCTCTGCAGTACTACTACCACTGCCCTGCTACCACTGCCCTGTTACCACTGCCCTGCTACCACTGCCCTGTTACCACTGCCCTGTTACCACTGCCCTGTTACCACTGCCCTGTTACCACTGCCCTGCTACCACTGCCCTGCTACCACTGCTCTGTTACCACTGCCCTGTTACCACTGCCCTGCTACCACTGCCCTGTTACCACTGCCCTGTTACCACTGCCCTGCTACCACTGCCCTGTTACCACTGCCCTGTTACCACTGCCCTGCTACCACTGCCCTGTTACCACTGCCCTGTTACACATGCACTGTTACCACTGCCTGCTACCATGACCTGTTACCACTGCCCTGTACCACTGCCCCTGTTACCACTGCCCTGTTACCACTGCCCTGCTTACCACTGCCCTGCTACCACTGCCCCTGTCCGTTACCACTTGCCCTGCTACCACTGCCCTGCTACCACTGCCCTGCTACCCACTGCCCTGTTACCACTGCCTCGCTTACCACTGCCATGCTACCACTGACCCTGCTACCACTGCCCCTGCTACCACTGCCTGCTTACCACTGCCCTGTTACCACCTGCCCTGTTACCACTGCCCTGCTACCACTGCCTGCTAACCACTGCCCCCTGCTACCATGCCTGCTGTTTACCACTGCCCTGTTACCACTGCCCTGCTACCACTGCCCTGCTACCACTGCCCTGTTACCACTGCCCTGTTACCACTGCCCTGTTACCACTTCCCTGCTACCACTGCCCTGCTACCACTGCCCTGTTACCACTGCCCTGTTACCACTGCCCTGCTACCACTGCCCTGTTACCACTGCCCTGTTACCACTGCCCTGTTACCACTGCCCTGTTACCACTGCCCTGCTACCACTGCCCTGTTACCACTGCCCTGTTACCACTGCCCTGCTACCACTGCCCTGTTACCACTGCCCTGTTACCACTGCCCTGTTACCACTGCCCTGCTACCACTGCCCTGCTACCACTGCCCTGTTACCACTGCCTGTTACCACTGCCCTGCTACCACTGCCCTGCTACCACTGCCCTGTTACCACTGCCCTGCTACCACTGCCCTGCTACCACTGCCCTGTTACCACTGCCCTGTTACCACTGCCCTGTTACCACTGCCCTGCTACCACTGCCCTGTTACCACTGCCCTGCTACCACTGCCCTGTTACCACTGCCCTGTTACCACTGCCCTGTTACCACTGCCCTGTTACCACTGCCCTGTTACCACTGCCCTGTTACCACTGCCCTGCTACCACTGCCCTGTTACCACTGCCCTGCTACCACTGCCCTGCTACCACTGCCCTGTTACCACTGCCCTGTTACCACTGCCCTGCTACCACTGCCCTGCTACCACTGCCCTGCTACCACTGCCCTGTTACCACTGCCCTGTTACCACTGCCCTGCTACCACTGCCCTGCTACCACTGCTCTGCTACCACTGCCCTGCTACCACTGCCCTGCTACCACTGGCCTGCTACCACTGCCCTGCTACCACTGCCCTGCTACCACTGGCCTGCTACCACTGGCCTGCTACCACTGCCCTGCTACCACTGCTCTGCTACCACTGCCCTGCTACCACTGCCCTGCCACCACTGCCCTGCTACCACTGCCCTGCTACCACTCCCCTGTGTGTTGGTCCCTTGGCTGAGAGAGAGAGAGGGGTGGCTATAAAAAGGTCAGGTTCTAATGAATCAAACCAATCAACTTCCTCATAGCAAATCCCATCAAGATCTGCCCTGTGGACTGTTATTTCTGTTAGGCCTACCTGTCAACCCAGGGCCACATGGACTGATTAGTGGAGAGTGGGAACTATTTCATGGACTGATTAGTGGGGAGTGGGAACCATTTCATGGACTGATTAGTGGGGAGTGGGAACCATTTCATGGACTGATTAGTGGGGAGTGGGAACTATTTCATGGACTGATTAGTGGGGAGTGGGAACCATTTCATGGACTGATTAGTGGGGAGTGGGAACCATTTCATGGACTGATTAGTGGGCAGTGGGAACCATTTCATGGACTGATTAGTGGGGAGTGGGAACCATTTCATGGACTGATTAGTGGGGAAGGGAACCATTTCATGGACTGATTAGTGGGGAGTGGGAACCATTTCATGGACTGATTAGTGGGGAGTGGGAACCATTTCATGGACTGATTAGTGGGGAGTGGGAACTATTTCATGGACTGATTAGTGGGGAGTGGGAACCATTTCATGGACTGATTAGTGGGGAGTGGGAACTATTTCATGGACTGATTAGTGGGGAGTGGGAACCATTTCATGGACTGATTAGTGGGGAGTGGGAACCATTTCATGGACTGATTAGTGGGGAGTGGGAACCATTTCATGGACTGATTACTGGAGAGTGGGAACCATTTCATGGACTGATTAGTGGGGAGTGGGAACCATTTCATGGACTGATTAGTGGGGAGTGGGAACCATTTCATGGACTGATTAGTGGGGAGTGGGAACCGTTTCATGGACTGATTAGTGGAGAAGGGGAACCGTTTCATGGACTGATTAGTGGGGAGTGGGAACCGTTTCATGGACTGATTAGTGGAGAAGGGGAACCATTTCATGGACTGATTAGTGGGGAGTGGGAACCATTTCATGGACTGAATAGTGGGGAGTGGGAACCATTTCATGGACTGAATAGTGGGGAGTGGGAACCATTTCATGGACTGAATAGTGGGGAGTGGGAACCATTTCATGGACTGAATAGTGGGGAGTGGGAACCATTTCATGGACTGAATAGTGGGGAGTGGGGACTGTTTTTGGATTCTTTGTATCTACGTATGTTTTCTATTTGGCCACATAAGCCTATGATGTCCACGATGATAAATGCACTAATCGTTAGCATGATGAAGACTAGCTCACATAGCTAGTTCTCTATGATGTCCACAATGATAAATGCACTGATCGTTAGCATGATGAAGACTAGCTCACATAGCTAGTTTTCTATGATGTCCACAATGATAAATGCACTAATCGTTAGCATGATGAAGACTAGCTCACATAGCTAGTTCTCTATGATGTCCACAATGATAAATGCACTAATCGTTAGCATGATGAAGACTAGCTCACATAGCTAGTTCTCTATGATGTCCACGATGATAAATGCACTAATCGTTAGCATGATGAAGACTAGCTCACATAGCTAGTTCTCTATGATGTCCACAATGATAAATGCACTAATCGTTAGCATGATGAAGACTAGCTCACATAGCTAGTTCTCTATGATGTCCACAATGATAAATGCACTAATCGTTAGCATGATGAAGACTAGCTCACATAGCTAGTTCTCTATGATGTCCACAATGATAAATGCACTAATCGTTAGCATGATGAAGACTAGCTCACATAGCTAGTTCTCTATGATGTCCACAATGATAAATGCACTAATCGTTAGCATGATGAAGACTAGCTCACATAGCTAGTTCTCTAGTTTGTTTGTGTGTTATGATTTGACTTAAAAGTCATTGTAACCTTGATTCACAGGCGCATGAAGTGTAATATAGCCTCCCTCCCCCCCTCCCTCCCTCCCTCCCTCCCCTCCTCCCTCCCCCCTCCCCCCTCCCCTCCCCCCCTCCCCCTCCTCCCCCCCCCTCCCCCCCTCCCTCCTCCCTCCCTCCCCCCTCCCTCCCCCCCCTCCCTCCCTCCCCCCCCCCCTCCCCCCCTCCCTCCCCCCCTCCCTCCCTCCCTCCCTCCCTCCTTCCTTCCTTCCCTCCCTCCTCCCTCCCCTCCCTCCCTCCCTCATCTCCTCAAGTGTTGCTCCATTATGAAGCTATCTGATAATGTTATAATGAGGCCCAGCTGGGAGGCAGTTAGCACCCATAACAAATTGTGTCAATTCCAGAAGAATCAGTCAGAGATCTCATTATGTAAAACCAGATCTGGAGTTCAGTATGGTGAGGGGTTGGCTGACTGTTTATATGTTCAGTATGGTGAGGGATTGGCTGACTGTTTATATGTTCAGTATGGTGAGGGATTGGCTGACTGTTTCTATGTTCAGTATGGTGAGGGGTTGGCTGACTGTTTCTATGTTCAGTATGGTGAGGGGTTGGCTGACTGTTTATATGTTCAGTATGGATAACTTCCTCTCTGGGTCTTAGTTCACAGTGGATAACTTCCTCTCTGGGTCTTAGTTCACAGTGGATAACTTCCTCCCTGGGTCTTAGTTCACAGTGGATAACTTCCTCCCTGGGTCTTAGTTCACAGTGGATAACTTCCTCTCTGGGTCTTAGTTCACAGTGGATAACTTCCTCCCTGGGTCTTAGTTCACAGTGGATAACTTCCTCCCTGGGTCTTAGTTCACAGTGGATAACTTCCTCCCTGGGTCTTAGTTCACAGTGGATAACTTCCTCCCAGGGTCTTAGTTCACAGTGGATAACTTCCTCCCTGGGTCTTAGTTCACAGTGGATAACTTCCTCCCTGGGTCTTAGTTCACAGTGGATAACTTCCTCCCTGGGTCTTAGTTCACAGTGGATAACTTCCTCCCAGGGTCTTAGTTCACAGTGGATAACTTCCTCCCTGGGTCTTAGTTCACAGTGGATAACTTCCTCCCTGGGTCTTAGTTCACAGTGGATAACTTCCTCCCAGGGTCTTAGTTCACAGTGGATAACTTCCTCCCTGGGTCTTAGTTCACAGTGGATAACTTCCTCCCTGGGTCTTAGTTCACAGTGGATAACTTCCTCCCTGGGTCTTAGTTCACAGTGGATAACTTCCTCCCTGGGTCTTAGTTCACAGTGGATAACTTCCTCCCTGGATCTTAGTGCCCCTATACTCTGCTATAAACTAAAGTTCTCTCAGGGGCAGAGACCAGTCATTACATTCAGTAGTTTATAAGTGAAACAGTTCAGAGTATAGTGTTTGTGTGAGAGTGGTTGTTGCTTAGGGGTTGTGTGAGAACATGTTAGATTAGAATGCCTAACCATGCCACATGTACAGCACCAGAGGAGGAGAAGCTACATTTAGATCAGACACTATGGTCAGTATAATTATAGGTCCTGATATATCATCCATACAGTGGTCATATAAAGAGCTTCATGAGAGAGAGAGACAGACAGAGAGAGACAGAGACAGACAGAGAGACAGAGAGAGTGTTCCCATGGTTGATGCTCTACAGGGGTTGTCTAGGTCTGCCTCCAGGCTCCCTGCATCTCTACAGTACCTCAGACCTGTCTGGTCTGCCTCTCTGCATCTCTACAGTACCTCAGACCTGTCTGGTCTACCTCCAGGCTCCCTGCATCTCTACAGTACCTCAGACCTGTCTGGTCTACCTCCAGGCTCCCTGCATCTCTACAGTACCTCAGACCTGTCTGGTCTGCCTCCCTGCATCTCTACAGTACCTCAGACCTGTCTGGTCTGCCTCCCTGCATCTCTACAGTACCTCAGACCTGTCTGGTCTACCTCCCTGCATCTCTACAGTACCTCAGAACTTAGCTCTCTGCCCTGAGAAGAGTAATTAGCATTCACCTCTAATGAGTCCTCCTGGGAACCAACCAGTAACAGTACAACAACCCTGTCATCTCATCCCAGCATCTGTCTGGGAAATACACCACACTGCTGGAAACCCCCTCTGCTAGTGGGAATGAATCCTATCACCTTTGGTTTGTTTTTATTTCTACTGCAGATAGATTTGGTGGTTTTCAGATTCAACAGGCCATATGTGGGTTATATAAACAAAGCTGTTCTTTCATCACACCCACTGTTTCTGTTGCTGTCATACTTTATCTCTCCAATTCTGTGTTTTGGTTTTAGGAGATTCCATACAGTCCTCCATATAGTATTGTCAGCATGTCTGTTCTACTCCTGTATCCTTTAGATATGTCTGTTTTCCTCCTGTATCCATTAGATATGTCTGTTCTCCTCCTGTATCCATTAGATATGTCTGTTCTCCTCCTGTATCCATTAGATATGTCTGTTCTCCTCCTGTATCCATTAGATATGTCTGTTTTCCTCCTGTATCCATTAGATATGTCTGTTCTCCTCCTGTATCCATTAGATATGTCTGTTTTCCTCCTGTATCCATTAGATATGTCTGTTCTCCTCCTGTATCCATTAGATATGTCTGTTCTTCTCCTGTATCCATTAGATAGGTCTGTTCTTCTCCTGTATCCATTAGATATGTCTGTTCTCCTCCTGTATCCATTAGATATGTCTGTTCTCCTCCTGTATCCATTAGATATGTCTGTTCTCCTCCTGTATCCATTAGATATGTCTGTTTTCCTCCTGTATCCATTAGATACAATAAGGAAATACAGGTAACTGCCAGAATAAAGGAAACCACAACATAAAGTGGCTTAATATGGGGTTGGGCCACCATGAGCCAGAACAGCTTCAATGTGCCTTGGCATAGATTCTACAACTGTCTGGAACTCTATTGGAGGGATGTGACACCATTCTTCCATGAGAAAATCCATCATTTTGTGTCTTGTTGATGGTAGAGGAAAATTCTGTCTCAGGCGTGTCTCCCATAAGTGTTCAATTAGGTTGAAATCCGGTGACACACACACACACAACACACACACACACACACACACACACACACACACACACACACACACACACACACACACACACATACAGTTGAAGTCGGAAGTTTACATACACTTAGGTTGGAGTCATTAAAACTCGTTTTTCAACCACTCCACAAATTTCTTGTTAACAAACAATAGTTTTGGCAAGTCGGTTAGGACATCTACTTTGTGCATGACACAAGTAATTTTTCCAACAATTGTTTACAGACAGATTATTTCACTAATAATTCACTGTATCACAATTCCAGTGAGTCAGAAGTTTACATACACTAAGTTGACTGTGCCTTTAAACAGCTTGGAAAATTCCAGAAAATTATGTCATGGCTTTAGAAGCTTCTGATAGCCTCAAATGACGTCAATTAGCCTATTAGAGGTGTACCTGTGGATGTATTTCAAGGCCTACCTTCAAACTCAGTGCCTCTTTGCTTGATTTCATGGGAAAATCAAAAGAAATCAGCCAAGACCTCCACAAGTCTGGTTCATCCTTGGGAGCAATTTCCAAACGCCTGAAGGTACCACGTTCATCTGTACAAACAATAGTATGCAAGTATAAACACCATGGGACCACGCAGCCGCCAAGATGCTCAGGAAGGAGACGCGTTCTGTCTCTTAGAGATGAACGTACTTTGGTGTGAAAAGTTCAAATCAAACCCAGAACAACAGCAAAGGACCTTGTGAAGATGCTGGAGGAAACGGGTACAAAAGTATCTATATCCACAGTAAAACGAGTCCTATAGCGACATAACCTGAAAGGCCGCTCAGCAAGGAAGAAGCCACTGCTCCAAAACCGCCATAAAAAAGCCAGACTACGGTTTGCAACTGCACATGGGGACAAAGATCGTCCTCTAGTCTGATGAAACAAAAATAGAACTGTTTGGCCATAATGACCATCGTGATGTTTGGAGGAAAAAGGGGGAGGCTTGCACGCCGAAGAATACCATCCCAGCATCATGTTGTGGGGGTGCTTTGCTGCAGGAGGGACTGGTGTACTTCACAAAATAGACTGCATCATGAGGAAGGAAAATTATGTGGATATATTGAAGCAACATCTCAAGACATCAGTCAGGAAGTTAAAGCTTGGTCGCTAATGGGTCTTCCAAATGGACAATGACCCCAAGCATACTTCCAAAGTTGTGGCAAAATGGCTTAAGGACAACAAAGTCAAGGTATTGGAATGGCCATCACAAAGCCCTGACCTCAATCCTATAGAAAATTTGTAGGCAGAACTGAAAAAGTGTCTACGAGCAAGGAGGCCTACAAACCTGACTCAGTTACACCAGCTCTGTCAGGAGGAATGGACCAAAATTCACCCAACTTATTGTGGGAAGCTTGTGGAAGGCTACCCGAAACGTTTGACCCAAGTTAAACAATTTAAAGGCAGTGCTACCATGTACTAATTGAGTGTATGTAAACTTCTGACCCACTGGGAATGTGATGGAAGAAATAAAAGCTGAAATAAATCATTCTCTCTACTATTAGTCTGACATTTCACATTCTTTAAATAAAGTGGTGATCCTAACTGAACTAAGACAGGGAATTTTTCCTTGGATTAAGTGTCAGGAATTGTGAAAAACTGAGTTTAAATGTATTTGGCTAAGGTGTATGTAAACTTCTGACTTCAACTTTACACACACACACACACACACACCCTTTAAACCCCCTATGCTTCTTTGAAACCCCTCTTTGAGACCCTCTTTCAAAGTCACTGAGATCACTTCTTGTAGCCAAAATAATAGGCAACTTAATTAACTCAGGAACCACATCTGTGTTGAAGCACTTGCTTTCAATGTACTTGGTATCCATCATTTACTCAAGTGTTTCCTTAATTTAGCCAGTTACCTTTATGTTTAGCTGAAAATTAGTTTCCCCCCATAGAGTAGCTAGCTAGACTACATGGTGCTATTTCCCCCCATAGAGTAGCTAGCTAGACTACATGGTGTTATTTCCCCCCATAGAGTAGCTAGCTAGACTACATGGTGCTATTTCTCCTCAAAGAGTAGCTAGCTAGACTACATGGTGTTATTTCTCCTCATAGAGTAGCTAGCTAGACTACATGGTGCTATTTCCCCCCATAGAGTAGCTAGCTAGACTACATGGTGCTACTTCTCCCCATAGAGTAGCTAGCTAGACTACATGGTGCTACTTCTCCCCATAGAGTAGCTAGCTAGACTACATGGTGCTATTTCCCCCATAGAGTAGCTAGCTAGACTACATGGTGCTATTTCCCCCCATAGAGTAGCTAGCTAGACTACATGGTGCTATTTCCCCCATAGAGTAGCTAGCTAGACTACATGGTGTTATTTCCCCCATAGAGTAGCTAGCTAGACTACATGGTGCTATTTATCCTCATAGAGTAGCTAGCTAGACTACATGGTGCTACTTCTCCCCATAGAGTAGCTAGCTAGACTACATGGTGCTATTTCCCCCATAGAGTAGCTAGCTAGACTACATGGTGCTATTTCCCCCCATAGAGTAGCTAGCTAGACTACATGGTGCTATTTCCCCCATAGAGTAGCTAGCTAGACTACATGGTGTTATTTCCCCCATAGAGTAGCTAGCTAGTCATCATGGTGCTACTTCTCCTTATAGAGTAGCTAGCTAGACTACATGGTGCTATTTCCGCTATAGAGTAGCTAGCTAGACTACATGGTGCTATTTATCCTTATAGAGTAGCTAGCTAGACTACATGGTGCTATTTCCCCATAGAGTAGCTAGCTAGACTACATGGTGCTATTTCCCCCATAGAGTAGCTAGCTAGACTACATGGTGCTATTTCCCCCCATAGAGTAGCTAGCTAGTCATCATGGTGCTGTTTCCCCCATAGAGTAGCTAGCTAGACTACATGGTGCTATTTCCCCCCCATAGAGTAGCTAGCTAGACTACATGGTGCTACTTCCCCCCATAGAGTAGCTAGCTAGACTACATGGTGCTATTTCCCCCATAGAGTAGCTAGCTAGACTACATGGTGCTATTTCCCTCATAGAGTAGCTAGCTAGACTACATGGTGCTATTCCCCCCATAGAGTAGCTAGCTAGACTACATGGTGCTATTTCCCTCATAGAGTAGCTAGCTAGACTACATGGTGCTATTTCCCCCATAGAGTAGCTAGCTAGACTACATGGTGCTATTTCCCCCATAGAGTAGCTAGCTAGACTACATGGTGCTATTTCCCCCATAGAGTAGCTAGCTAGACTACATGGTGCTATTTATCCTCATAGAGTAGCTAGCTAGACTACATGGTGCTATTTATCCTCATAGAGTAGCTAGCTAGACTACATGGTGCTATTTCCCCCATAGAGTAGCTAGCTAGACTACATGGTGCTATTCCCCCCATAGAGTAGCTAGCTAGACTACATGGTGCTATTCCCCCCATAGAGTAGCTAGCTAGACTACATGGTGCTATTCCCCCCATAGAGTAGCTAGCTAGACTACATGGTGCTATTTCCCCCATAGAGTAGCTAGCTAGACTACATGGTGCTATTCCCCCCATAGAGTAGCTAGCTAGACTACATGGTGCTATTTCTCCCCATAGAGTAGCTAGCTAGACTACATGGTGCTATTCCCCCCATAGAGTAGCTAGCTAGACTACATTGCAGTATACCTTCTTTCATTATCCCTCTCTGGTTCACATCTCTTTCATCCTTTTATCTAATTCCCTGTGTAATGCTTCTATCTGATCATGCCAAACATCTGCTGATTCTCTTTGAAGACCTGAGCCAGTGACGTCTGCCTTGTCTATAGCTCAGATGTAGACGGAGCCTGGCTCACCAGGTGAAAGTAGCAGCAGGTGAAATACACATGGTTGGGAATGAGAATAGCCCAGATCTACCTCTTGCTGTGTAGGATTCCTGATATGAATCCAAGGAGCATTATGAAGCCAGACAGCAAGACACCGTCCTGCTCAAGCAGACAATACAGGATCATTTCATGTTATCATCCACTACCAGCTATTGTGATGTTGTTTGTATGTATGTATACACTATTCAAAGGTTAGTTCAAAGGTCAAGTGGATGTTATTAAAGAGCAAATACAAACAGGCAGTACCTTTGCTTTGCTGGTTATTGTCGTAGTGGGCCGGGGCTTAAACTGTGTGACATGATGAACTGAAGTGGATGAGTGCTTGTGGATGAGTGTGTGTGTGTGTGTGTTTGGTGTGTGTATACCTCGTGTGTGTTTACCTCCTGTGTGTGTGTGTTTGGTGTGTGTATACTTCGTGTGTGTGTGTTTGGTGTGTGTTTACCTCCTGTGTGTGTGTGTGTGTGTGTGTGTGTGTGTGTGTGTGTGTGTGTGTGTGTGTGTGTGTGTGTGTGTGTGTGTGTGTTTTCTCACTCTGTGGGATCAGTTTCCTCAGGAGAAGCTGTTATTGATCCTGTGGAGGGTTCAGCCTCCTCCTCCTCCTCCTTGAAACCAGCTCTGTGAGTCTGAATGCTAGCTGGCTCTGCTGGTGTGTGTCTACTCTGTGTTTGCTCAGCAGTGTGTGGCTTTGAAATGCCTTAAAGTGTGTGGAGTGAGTCAGTCACCCTTGAAACGGAGGTTACACTTCTTTCTTCTCAGTCAGTACGATATCTTCAAAAGTTTTTTATTTTGTTTTCTAAGAGCTGGAGATTGAAAAATATTCTGAAGTATCTCAGTCTTCATGAACAGACACTCACAACCCAGAGACATTTTCAGTCAGGGTTGAATTTGGTTGAACTTTGCAAAAATACTAGCTACATGCTGCTATGATACAGGGTTAAAGTACTAGCTACATGCTGCTATGATACAGGGTTAAAGTACTAGCTACATTCTGCTATGATACAGGGTTAAAGTACTAGCTACATGCTGCTATGATACAGGGTTAAAGTAGTAGCTACATTCTGCTATGCTACAGGGTTAAAGTACTAGCTACATTCTGCTATGATACAGGGTTAAAGTACTAGCTACATGCTGCTATGATACAGGGTTAAAGTACTAGCTACATTCTGCTATGCTACAGGGTTAAAGTACTAGCTACATGCTGCTATGATACAGGGTTAAAGTACTAGCTACATTCTGCTATGCTACAGGGTTAAAGTACTAGCTACATTCTGCTATGCTACAGGGTTAAAGTACTAGCTACATGCTGCTATGATACAGGGTTAAAGTACTAGCTACATGCTGCTATGATACAGGGTTAAAGTACTAGCTACATTCTGCTATGATACAGGGTTAAAGTACTAGCTACATGCTGCTATGATACAGGGTTAAAGTAGTAGCTACATTCTGCTATGCTACAGGGTTAAAGTACTAGCTACATTCTGCTATGATACAGGGTTAAAGTACTAGCTACATGCTGCTATGATACAGGGTTAAAGTACTAGCTACATTCTGCTATGCTACAGGGTTAAAGTACTAGCTACATGCTGCTATGATACAGGGTTAAAGTACTAGCTACATTCTGCTATGCTACAGGGTTAAAGTACTAGCTACATTCTGCTATGCTACAGGGTTAAAGTACTAGCTACATGCTGCTATGATACAGGGTTAAAGTACTAGCTACATGCTGCTATGATACAGGGTTAAAGTACTAGCTACATTCTGCTATGATACAGGGTTAAAGTACTAGCTACATTCTGCTATGCTACAGGGTTAAAGTACTAGCTACATGCTGCTATGATACAGGGTTAAAGTACTAGCTACATGCTGCTATGATACAGGGTTAAAGTACTAGCTACATTCTGCTATGATACAGGGTTAAAGTACTAGCTACATTCTGCTATGATACAGGGTTAAAGTACTAGCTACATGCTGCTATGATACAGGGTTAAAGTACTAGCTACATTCTGCTATGATACAGGGTTAAAGTACTAGCTACATGCTGCTATGATACAGGGTTAAAGTACTAGCTACATTCTGCTATGATACAGGGTTAAAGTACTAGCTACATTCTGCTATGATACAGGGTTAAAGTACTAGCTACATGCTGCTATGATACAGGGTTAAAGTACTAGCTACATTCTGCTATGATACAGGGTTAAAGTACTAGCTACATTCTGCTATGATACAGGGTTAAAGTACTAGCTACATGCTGCTATGATACAGGGTTAAAGTACTAGCTACATTCTGCTATGATACAGGGTTAAAGTACTAGCTACATTCTGCTATGATACAGGGTTAAAGTACTAGCTACATGCTGCTATGATACAGGGTTAAAGTACTAGCTACATTCTGCTATGATACAGGGTTAAAGTACTAGCTACATTCTGCTATGCTACAGGGTTAAAGTACTAGCTACATGCTGCTATGATACAGGGTTAAAGTACTAGCTACATGCTGCTATGATACAGGGTTAAAGTACTAGCTACATTCTGCTATGATACAGGGTTAAAGTACTAGCTACATTCTGCTATGATACAGGGTTAAAGTACTAGCTACATGCTGCTATGATACAGGGTTAAAGTACTAGCTACATTCTGCTATGATACAGGGTTAAAGTACTAGCTACATGCTGCTATGATACAGGGTTAAAGTACTAGCTACATTCTGCTATGATACAGGGTTAAAGTACTAGCTACATTCTGCTATGATACAGGGTTAAAGTACTAGCTACATGCTGCTATGATACAGGGTTAAAGTACTAGCTACATTCTGCTATGATACAGGGTTAAAGTACTAGCTACATTCTGCTATGATACAGGGTTAAAGTACTAGCTACATGCTGCTATGATACAGGGTTAAAGTACTAGCTACATTCTGCTATGATACAGGGTTAAAGTACTAGCTACATTCTGCTATGATACAGGGTTAAAGTACTAGCTACATGCTGCTATGATACAGGGTTAAAGTACTAGCTACATTCTGCTATGATACAGGGTTAAAGTACTAGCTACATGCTGCTATGATACAGGGTTAAAGTACTAGCTACATTCTGCTATGATACAGGGTTAAAGTACTAGCTACATTCTGCTATGATACAGGGTTAAAGTACTAGCTACATTCTGCTATGATACAGGGTTAAAGTACTAGCTACATGCTGCTATGATACAGGGTTAAAGTACTAGCTACATTCTGCTATGATACAGGGTTAAAGTACTAGCTACATGCTGCTATGATACAGGGTTAAAGTACTAGCTACATTCTGCTATGATACAGGGTTAAAGTACTAGCTGCATGCTGCTATGATACAGGGTTAAAGTACTAGCTACATTCTGCTATGATACAGGGTTAAAGTACTAGCTACATGCTGCTATGATACAGGGTTAAAGTACTAGCTACATTCTGCTATGATACAGGGTTAAAGTACTAGCTACATGCTGCTATGATACAGGGTTAAAGTACTAGCTACATGCTGCTATGATACAGGGTTAAAGTACATCTTTGAATGATTCTACTGTATCACCAGTGGCATTGTATTGAGTGTGGAAAGGCCCCATTATCATTCTGTGGCTGGTGAGACATTCACAATGTTTTATTGGCTGTTATCTTCTATTATATAGGTTGTGTCCCAAATGGCACCCTATTCCCAATGGGCCCTGGTCAAATGTAGTGCACAATGTAGGGAATAGGGTGCCATTTGGGACACATAGGTAGTGTTTATTACTGTCTGTTCATGCAGTGAACGGTAGATCTGAATGAGCAAGGTAAGTGAGGTGAATTATCTGGTATTTTCCCCAGTAGTTAGTTCAGGTACAATAGTTCACTGATGTGTAGGTCGGGGTTGATTTAACCCTTTACACTCATATCCAGTTACGGGTTGAAAATGGCAGATTAGGGCAGTCTCTACTCCTCACAGCTCTGTGTGGGTTATGACTGACAGCCGGTCAGAGCTCAGTCTCTACTCCTCACAGCTCTGTGTGGGTTATGACTGACAGCCGGTCAGAGCTCAGTCTCTACTCCTCACAGCTCTGTGTGGGTTATGACTGACAGCCGGTCAGAGCTCAGTCTCTACTCCTCACAGCTCTGTGTGGGTTATGACTGACAGCAGGTCAGAGCTCAGTCTCTACTCCTCACAGCTCTGTGTGGGTTATGACTGACAGCAGGTCAGAGCTCAGTCTCTACTCCTCACAGCTCTGTGTGGGTTATGACAGACAGCAGGTCAGAGCTCAGTCTCTACTCCTCACAGCTCTGTGTGGGTTATGACAGACAGCAGGTCAGAGCTCAGTCTCTACTCCTCACAGCTCTGTGTGGGTTATGACAGACAGCAGGTCAGAGCTCAGTCTCTACTCCTCACAGCTCTGTGTGGGTTATGACAGACAGCAGGTCAGAGCTCAGTCTCTACTCCTCACAGCTCTGTGTGGGTTATGACTGACAGCAGGTCAGAGCTCAGTCTCTACTCCTCACAGCTCTGTGTGGGTTATGACTGACAGCCGGTCAGAGCTCAGTCTCTACTCCTCACAGCTCTGTGTGGGTTATGACTGACAGCCGGTCAGAGCTCAGTCTCTACTCCTCACAGCTCTGTGTGGGTTATGACTGACAGCAGGTCAGAGCTCAGTCTCTACTCCTCACAGCTCTGTGTGGGTTATGACAGACAGCAGGTCAGAGCTCAGTCTCTACTCCTCACAGCTCTGTGTGGGTTATGACAGACAGCAGGTCAGAGCTCAGTCTCTACTCCTCACAGCTCTGTGTGGGTTATGACTGACAGCCGGTCAGAGCTCAGTCTCTACTCCTCACAGCTCTGTGTGGGTTATGACTGACAGCAGGTCAGAGCTCAGTCTCTACTCCTCACAGCTCTGTGTGGGTTATGACTGACAGCCGGTCAGAGCTCAGTCTCTGCTCCTTGAGGTGAGGAACACGGCCAGCAGCCGTCCTACGGGGTTTGGCATCCCATCTGGGCTGGGCCTGGACACTCCAGTAGTCTGGGAGAATTCAGTTTTCACTTCAGTCAATTCATAGAAAATCTCCTAGAAAACAATAGGCTTGTGAATTGAAAAGTGAACTGACTGTAACCCTGCTGTACACACATCTCTCTCTCCTGTCTGTCATGAAGTCATACAGACAGATGGTTAGAATCCTCTGGTCCTGGGCCACTGTTCTCTTCCATACCTGAGTCACACAGCCATTGGTCATGCCCAGTACGACAGGCCCAGTCAGGCCCACAGGGTGAGGCAGGACACTCAGGGTTGATGGATGGACAGGCAGGGACAGATGGCTGTTTTAGGGACCCTGTACTCATGTTCCATGCAAAGTGGATATAACTCCTCTCCTCTGTCCTCTCCACTTCTATCCTATCCTCCTCCTCCTCCTCTCTCCTCCTTTCCTCCTCCTCTCTCCTCCTGCTCCTCTCGCCTCCTCTCTCCTCCTTTCCTCCTCCTCCTCCTCTCTCCTCCTGCTCCTCTCGCCTCCTGCTCCTCTCTCCTCCTTACCTCCTCCTCTCTTATCCTGCTCCTCTCGCCTCCTGCTCCTCTCGCCTCCTCTCTCCTCCTCTCTCCTCCTCTCTCCTCCTTACCTCCTCCTCCTCTCTCCTCCTGCTCCTCTCGCCTCCTGCTCCTCTCACTTCCTCTCTCCACCTCCTCCTCCTCTCCACTTCTCCTCTATCCTCCTCTCCCCCTCATCTCTTCCTCTCCCCTTTCCATTCTGTTCTTTGGCCTCTACTTATAATGGCAGCAACAGAGGAAAGAGAGAAAGGATTACTTCCTCATATAATATAACCTAACCCCTAACCGGCAGTAAAGACATTCCATTTACTTGGAGACAGATTGTGTTTTCCTTAGATAAAGTCTCAATTCTCTCTTCAGAAAAGCATCAGCGTTATTAGGTTTTGTTCACCTGTTGGTGTTTGCTTTGGTATCGGCCAATGGAATCACCAAAACCAGAAATTCCCTGGCAACGCCAGACTCTGCTTTATCACATACCTGGCAACGCCAGATTCTCCTTTATCACATACCTGGCAACACCAGATTCTCCTTTATCACTTACCTGGCAACCCGAGATTCTGCTTTATCACACACCTGGCAACGCCAGATTCTGCTTTATTACACACCTGGCAATGCCAGATTCTGCTTTATCACAAATCAAATCAAATGTATTTATATAGCCCTTCTTGCATCAGCTGATATCTCAAAGTGCTGTACAGAAACCCTGCCTAAAACCCCAAACAGCATCACATACCTGGCAACCCGAGATTCTGCTTCATCACATTACTGGCAACGTCCTTTTCTACTTTATCACATACCTGGCAATGCCAGATTCTCCTTTATCACATACCTGGCAACCCGAGATTCTGCTTCATCACATTACTGGCAACGTCCTTTTCTACTTTATCACATACCTGGCAACGCCAGATTCTCCTTTATTACATACCTGGCAGCCCGAGATTCTGCTTTATCACATGGCTCTCTCCCAGCGTTTCTCCAAGCCTCTCCCAGGCTCTCTTCCAACCTCTCTCTCTCTACTAGCCTCTTCCAGCCTCTCCCAGCCTCTCTCCCACCCAACAACGCCAGATTCTACGTTATCACATACCTGGCAACGCCAGACAGACAAGCAGAATTTCCAGACTGCATCCTAATCTTTAAATCATCACACGTGCAGTGTCCCAAATTCCACCCTATTCCCTACATAGTGCACTACATTTAACCAGGGCCCAAAAGCAGCGCTCTATGTAGGGAATAGGGTGCCACATGATGTAATAACTCAACACTATACAGGAGCCTACAGTGTATATATTTAAAACCCTTGAATGAGTAGGTGTGTCCAAATATATACAGTACCAGTCAAATATATACAGTACCAGTCAAATATATACAGTACCAGTCAAATATATATACAGTACCAGTCAAATATATACAGTACCAGTCAAATATATACAGTACCAGTCAAATATATATACAGTACCAGTCAAATATATACAGTACCAGTCAAATATATACAGTACCAGTCAAATATATATATACAGTACCAGTCAAATATATATACAGTACCAGTCAAATATATACAGTACCAGTCAAATATATATACAGTACCAGTCAAATATATACAGTACCAGTCAAATATATATACAGTACCAGTCAAATATATATACAGTACCAGTCAAATATATATACAGTACCAGTCAAATATATACAGTACCAGTCAAATATATATACAGTACCAGTCAAATATATACAGTACCAGTCAAATATATATACAGTACCAGTCAAATATATACAGTACCAGTCAAATATATATACAGTACCAGTCAAATATATATACAGTACCAGTCAAATATATATACAGTACCAGTCAAATATACACAGTACCAGTCAAAAGTTGGACACACATACTCATTCAAGGGTTTTTCTTATTTTTTACTATTTTCTACATTGTAGAATAATAGTGAAGACATCAAAACTATTAAATTACACAAATCACGTAGTAACCAGAACAGTGTTTCAGCATGACAATGCCCCTGTGTCTATAAGGAAATGGTTTGTTGAGATCTGTGTGGAAAAACTTGACTGGCCTTCACAGAGCCCTGACCTCAACCCCATCAAACACCTTTGGGATGAATTGAAACGGCGACTGCGAGCCAGGCCTAATCGCCCAACATCAGTGCCCGACCTCACTAATACTCCTGCTGCATGTCGACGGGCTTGTGTCCACATACTTTTGGTCATGTAGTGTACACATGTTTTATAATGCTTTGAATGACACTTCAGGTTTTGGCGGGAAATACCGGGAAAATATTCAACCCAGACATGTTAAAACCACTTGTTGACAACACACTGTATAACTCTGACTGATCTGTATGATCCCAGTAAAACTCCCTCTACACAGGCCTCTCGATTGGGGCAGTGGTCTAAGGCTCTGCATCACAGTGCTAGCTGTGCCACTAGAGATTCTGGGCTCGAGTCCAGGCTCTGTTGCAGCCGGCTGCGACCGGGAGACCCATGAGGGCGGCGCACAATTGGCCCAGCGCCGTCCGGGTTAGGGGAGGGTTTGGCCGGTAGGGAAGTCCTTGTCTCACCGCGCTCTAGCGACTCCTGTGGCGGGCCGGGCACAGTGCATGCTGACACGGTCGCCAGGTGTACAGTGTTTCCTCCGACACATTGGTGCGGCTGGCTTCCGGGTTAAGTGGGCATTGGGTCAAGAAGCAGTGGTTTATACTATATAAAGCCTCTGGGTTGTCTTTCGGAGGACGCACGGCTCTCAACCGTTTGCAGCGATGAGACAAGACTGTAACTACCAATTGGATACCATGAAATTGGGGAGAAAAAGAGGTTAAAAATACATTTTAAAAACTCTCTATAGATAAAATACATGTCTGTAAATCTAAAAATCTCTCTCTTAAATCAGTCTCTCTTCAGTTATGCCAGATAAGACAGACACTACACCATAAACCAAAAAGGTCTGCTCCCCAGCCCAACACCATCTCTATCCAAACACGTCAGCCAATATTGGCAGACAGGTTGCAAACCATTTTGTTCTGTTCAGCAGTAGAGCCTTAGGGCTGGTTGAGGCTGAAATATCCTGTGTGAGTCCCAAATGGCACCCTATTCCCTATATAGTGTACTAATTTGGACCAGAGGCCCTGGGAAAAAACTGTGCACTCAATAGGGAACAGGGTGCCATTTGGGAGTCAGGCCGTCTCTCCATACAGTACATGTAGGTGTGGTTGGTGGGTGTCTGATGGAGGAAATTGGCTGCACATCACATGGATTCACTCCAGGCTAGAACATGCTGACAGTGCACCTGATGTCTGGGTCTACTGCTGCAGCCTCCTGCTGCCTCCTACTCCTGCAGCCTGCTGCAGCCTCCTACTGCTGCAGCCTCCTACTGCTGCAGCCTCCTACTGCTGCAGCCTCCTACTGCTGCAGCCTCCTACTGCTGCAGCCTCCTACTGCTGCAGCCTCTTACAGCCTCTACTGCTGCAGCCTCTTACAGCCTCTACTGCTGCAGCCTCTTACAGCCTCTACTGCTGCAGCCTCCTACTGCTGCAGCCTCTTACAGGCTCCTGCAACCTCCTACTGCTGCAGCAAGAGACAATAGTGCTGTAACACAATGACATTAACCATACAAATATAATTACTATTCTTCACTGTTCTAGTCACTCTATTTCTATGTTTACAACCATACTGCTTTAATTCAAATCGTTATTGTCCAATTAGGGAGATCCACTAGGACATCACTTCTCCATGTTCAGCTGGTTTAACAGTCACTACTCTCCCTTAACTGACTGATTTCACCTGCTTCTTCTATGGTGCTGCATAGTTCAGTGAGTAGCCTAGTGGTGGATGAGGTAGGTGATTCACCCTGACAAAATGTCAAGGGCTTTGAGACCTACTAGTGAGAAGCTCAATGCAACTGTAATCCATCCCCATGATCAACATTCAGCCTCCAGTACAATACTGAAGATCACTGTGGTGAACACGGAGCAGAAGAGCCACTCTGTCTCACTCTCCTCACAGACCGTGTCCCTAGATTCATTATCCCTGGCTGAAGCAGCTGGTCATGACAACCCTCCACACTGTATGATAGACCACACCCCACCAGGCTGGCATTGTGGTAGAGGGAGGGAGGCAGCCTCTGTCCTGATCTGCTAACTGCAGGTTAACAATGGGGTTACTCCACGAGGTCACGCTACAGAGATCAGCCCTCGCCGGCTACAGCCCACTGCTCTACCAGCCGTAACCAAGCTTCTCTTAGGCTCTCTCCCAGCCCCTCTCTCCCAGCCCCTCTCTCCCAGCCCCTCTCTCCCAGCCCCTCTCTACCAGCCCCTCTCTCTACCAGCCCCTCTCTCTACCAGCCCCTCTCCTAGCCTCTCCCTGAGCCTCTCTCCCAGTCTCTTTCTCTACCAGCCTCTCCCTGAGCCTCTCTCCCAGGCTCTCTCCCAGCCTCTCTTTCTCCCAGCCTCTCTCTCTCCCAGCCTCTCCCAGTCTCTCTCTCCCAGCCTCTCCCAGACTCTCTCCCCAGCCTCTCTCTCTCCCAGCCTCTCCCAGCCTCTCTCTCTCCCCAGTCGCTCTCTCTCCCAGCCTCTCCCAGCCTCTCTCTCTCCCAGCCTCTCCCAGCCTCTCCCAGCCTCTCCCAGCCTCTCTCTCTCCCAGCCTCTCTCGCAGCCTCACTCCCACCGAACTGAGACACAGTCTCTCTATGTGTTGTCATTTCCATTGTCAGACCAGCCAGTCAGCGATCAGAGACGCTGAGTATCCTAATCCTACCCAGTATCAGATCCAGCCCCATCACTATTAACCTGCTGCCCCGGCCTCAGCCTTATTCCCCAGCCCCAGTCCCCAGACCCAGCTCCAGCCCTGTACCCCAACCCCAGTCCCCAGACCCAGCTCCAGCCCTGTACCCCAACCCCAGTCCCCAGACCCAGCTCCAGCCCTGTACCCCAACCCCAGTCCCCAGACCCAGCTCCAGCCCTGTACCCCAACCCCAGTCCCCAGACCCAGCTCCAGCCCTGTACCCCAACCCCAGTCCCCAGACCCAGCTCCAGCCCTGTACCCCAACCCCAGTCCCCAGACCCAGCTCCAGCCCTGTACCCCAACCCCAGTCACATAACCAGACCCAGCTCCAGCCCTGTACCCTAACCCCAGTCACATAACCAGACCCAGCTCCAACCCTGTACCCCAACCCCAGTCACATAACCAGACCCAGCTCCATCCCACAGCCCTGTACCCCAACCCCAGTCACTTAACCAGACCCAGCTCCATCCCACAGCCCTGTACCCCAACCCCAGTCACATAACCAGACCCAGCCCTGTACCCCAACACCAGTCACATAACCAGACCCAGCTCCAACCCTGTACCCAAACCCCAGTCACATAACCAGACCCAGCTCCATCCCACAGCCCTGTACCCCAACCCCAGTCACATAACCAGACCCAGCTCCAGCCCTGTACCCCAACCCCAGTCACATAACCAGACCCAGCTCCATCCCACAGCCCTGTACCCCAACCCCAGTCACATAACCAGACCCAGCTCCATCCCACAGCCCTGTACCCCAACCCCAGTCACATAACCAGACCCAGCTCCAGCCCTGTACCCCAACCCCAGTCACATAACCAGACCCACCTCCAACCCACAGCCCTGTACCCCAACCCCAGTCACATAACCAGACCCAGCTCCAGCCTCAGCACATCTACTGGTCTCCATAGGAACATGAAAACAGAGCATCTACTGGTCTCCATAGGAACATAAAACAGAACATCTACTGCTCTTCATAGGAACATAAAAACAGAACATCTACTGGTCTCCATAGGAACATGAAAACAGAACATCTACTGGTCTCCATAGTAGAGGTCGACCGACTATGATTTTTCAACGCCGATACCGATTATTGGAGGACCAACAAAAGCCGATACCGATTAATCGGCCGTTTTTAAAAATTTATTTTTATTTTATTTATTTGTAATAATGACAATTACAACAATACTGAATGAACACTTATTTTAACTTAATATAATACATCAATAAAATCAATTTAGCCTCAAATAAATAATGAAACATGTTCAATTTGGTTTAAATAATGCAAAAACAAAGTGTTGGAGAAGAAAGTAAAAGTGCAATATGTGCCATGTAAAAAAGCTAACGTTTAAGTTCCTTGCTCAGAACATGAGAATATATGAAAGCTGGTGGTTCCTTTTAACATGAGTCTTCAATATTCCCAGGTAAGAAGTTTTAGGTTGTAGTTATTATAGGAATTATAAGACTATTTCTCTCTATACGATTTGTATTTCATATACCTTTGACTATTGGATGTTCTTATAGGCACTTTAGTATTGCCAGTGTAACAGTATAGCTTCCGTCCCTCTCCTCGCTCCTACCTGGGCTCGAACCAGGAACACATCGACAACAGCCACCCTCGAAGCAGCGTTACCCATGTAGAGCAAGGGGAACAACCACTCCCAAGTCTCAGAGCGAGTGACGTTTGAAACGCTATTAGCACGCACCCGGCTAACTAGCTTGCCATTTCACATCGGTTACACCAGCCTCATCTCGGGAGTTGATAGGCTTGAAGTCATAAACGGCACAATGCTTGAAGCATTGCGAAGAGCTGCTGGCAAACGCACGAAAGTGCTGTCTGAATGAATGCTTACGAGCCTGCTGGTGCCTACCATCGCTGAGTCAGACTGCTCTATCAAATCATAGACTTAATTATAACATAATAACACACAGAAATACGAGCCTTTGGTCATTAAAATGGTCGAATCCGGAAACTATCATTTTGAAACAAAACTTTTATTCTTTCAGTGAAATACGGAACATGTAACGGATGGCATCCATACGTCTAAATATTGCTGTTACATTGTACAACCTTCAATGTTATGTCATAATTATGTACAATTCTGGAAAGTTAATTACGGCCTTTGTTTGGAATAAATGGACTTCACACAGTTCGCAATGAGCCAGGCGGCCCAAACTGCTGCATATACCCTGACTGCTTGCACGGATCACAAGAGAAGTGACACAATTTCCCTAGTTATAAGAAATTCATGTTAGCAGGCAATATTAACTAAATATGCAGGTTTAAAAATATATACTTGTGTATTGATTTTAAAGAAAGGCATTGATGTTTATGGTTAGGTACATTGGTGCAACGACAGTGCTTTTTTCGCAAATGCGCATCACCCGTTTTGTGGAAGTAGGCTGTGATTCGATGAGAAATTAACAGGCAACGCATCGATTATATGCAACCCAGGACACGCTAGATAACTACACATGGTTGATGATATTACTAGTTTAACTAGTGATTATGTTAAGATTTGATTGTTTTTTATAAGATAAGTTTAATGCTAGCTAGCAACTTACCTTGGCTTGTTGCTGTCCTCGCGTAACAGGTAGTCAGCCTGCCACGCAGGCTCCTCGTGGAGTGCAATGTAAGGCAGGTGGTTAGAGCGTTGGACTAGTAACCGGAAGGTTGCAAAAAACGAATCCCTGAGCTGACAAGGTAAAAATCTGTCGTTCTGCCCCTGAACAAGCCAGTTAACCCACCGTTCCTAGGCCGTCATTGAAAATAAGAATGTGTTCTTAACTGACTTGCCTACTTAAATAAAAAAAATATATATATACATTTAAAAAAAATTATTACATTTAAAAAAAAAAGGAAATAAATAAATAAATACATACAAATCGGCGTCCAAAAATACCGATTACCGATTGTTATGAAAACTTGAAAATCAGCTCTAATTAATCAGCCATTCCGATTAACCGGTCGACCTCTACTCCATAGGAACATGAACAGAACATCTACTGGTCTCCATAGGAACATGAAAACAGAACATCCACTGGTCTCCATAGGAACATGAAAACAGAACATCTACTGGTCTCCATAGGAACATGAAAACAGAACATCTACTGGTCTCCATAGGAACATGAAAACAGAACAAAAGACATTGACAAACAGTAATGTTTCGTGAACAGCTGACGGCTTTGATGTCTGGTCCAATCATCTCACTGACAGAGCTTTGAAGGCTAATCTGATTGGGTGGTATGTTTACATGACTGGCACTGAGAGACTTCAGACAGCTATTTATAATTAACATTTCATGTAAATCCCAAAATGGCACTCTATGATCATAGGGAATAGGATGCCATTTGGGAGACACCCTAAAAGTATGTCTCCCCTAATTCAGTCCTTCTGTGAGCCAGCAGGGAGATTAGAATACATTAAATGATATTGGTTTGAGATGAAGCATATGCCACCTCAGAAAGAAACATATCTGGGCCTTTTGATGGGCTCTGCCAACAGAGACATTGGTTTTGGTTCCAGCGCTGCCTGGGGTCCATCTTGGATTCCTGGTTGTTCCCGGGCATAGAGATAAGGTTTATACTGGTCCATCTATCAGTACCAAGCTCCATCACTAAGGTGTAGAGGATTAGCTTTAGCAGCATGCTACCGTAGTAACGAAGTGCCAGGATAGACTGATGATGAGAGAGAGAGAGAGATTCACTTGCTTTGGCAATGTAAGCATATGTTTCCCATGCCAATAAAGCCCATTGAATTGAGACAGAGAGAGAGAGAAGAAGAGAGTCCTGAACTGGGACTGCCTAGCTTCCCTCTGTTGATAAATGATAACATCACAGCCTACACTAACAGACAGTCTCCCTGAAGCCCTGACTAACCCAGGCCTGTAGCCAGCCTGCCTACTAAACAGTAGCGTTAACCTGCAGAGCCTCACCCATAACAATCTACAACTCACTGCCCAACTTCAACAACAACACAGATCAGCTTGATATGATTAGCTTTCATGTTGCCAACCCCTTCCATGTTTCCTGATCATGGTATTCTATAGATCCTCCCTCAGTCTTCAGTCAGCACCCAGATAGGAAGGGATTCTGCTTCCTTTGGTAAACACAGGAAAATGGCTGCCGGCTAAGTTCATTATAAAGTGGAAACGAAGTTCACAGAGATTCATTCTAAACCTCAACATGCCTAGAGAAGGGTTTATGGACTGAGGACCATCTACCCTTACTATTTAAGTACATGTAGTATTTAAACATTACACACCAGGGTCACAAACCACAATACCATGCAAAAACACTAGATATTGCTGCAGTCTGAATTCTTCACGTAAAGAACCCTCCGTCCATACCTATCTGTGGGCCCTGATCACATCAAGAGACTATAGGTGAAAGTATTTCCTCTAGCCTACCAAGGCTGACAAGGCTGGGGCTGCTTCCAAAACTCCAACGTTTTCCCTGTAATTCACTAGTTTTGACCAGATGCCTCAGAGAGACATACAGTAGTAACAACAAACACATTCCATTGGTTTGATTACGGCCCTCCTGATTATAATGACAACAATGACAACCAGCTGGCCCAACAATGACTTTGACCTCGCATAGAAATGTGATTTATAGATCCATCATTCTCTTTGAAAGCAAGTCCAAGAAGTGGTAGATATGTTCTATGGGCGCTATTTCTATGCTTCCCGTTCTTAAGTTTAGTTTTTTTACGTCTTTTACTTTCGGTTTTGTACACCAGCTTCAAACTGCTGAAAGTACAATATTTTTGGTTATTGAAAATATATTTCACAGTGGTTTAGATGTTACAATGATCCCCTACACAATACATTTCATGTTTTTCACATAAACTGAAATTAGGAGAACTATTCGAATTTTAGCAACCAGGAAATGGCCGAGCGATTTCTGCATATTGCACCTTTAACCTTTATTTATCCAGGGAAGTCTAGGTTTATACCCTAACAACACTGGTGTGGTTGTGTGTTGTACAGCCCAATCCCCTAACAACACTGGTGTGGTTGTGTGTTGTACAGCCCAATCCCCTAACAACACTGGTGTGGTTGTGTGTTGTACAGCCCAATCCCCTAACAACACTGGTGTGGTTGTGTGTTGTACAGCCCAATCCCCTAACAACACTGGTGTGGTTGTGTGTTGTACAGCCCAATCCCCTAACAACACTGGTGTGGTTGTGTGTTGTACAGCCCAATCCCCTAACAACACTGGTGTGGTTGTGTGTTGTACAGCCCAATCCCCTAACAACACTGGTGTGGTTGTGTGTTGTACAGCCCAATCCCCTAACAACACTGGTGTGGTTGTGTGTTATACAGCCCAATCCCCTAACAACACTGGTGTGGTTGTGTGTTGTACAGCCCAATCCCCTAACAACACTGGTGTGGTTGTATATTGTACAGCCCAATCCCCTAACAACACTGGTGTGGTTGTATATTGTACAGCCCAATCCCCTAACAACACTGGTGTGGTTGTATATTGTACAGCCCAATCCCCTAACAACACTGGTGTGGTTGTATGTTGTACAGCCCAATCCCCTAACAACACTGGTGTGGTTGTGTGTTGTACAGCCCAATCCCCTAACAACACTGGTGTGGTTGTATGTTGTACAGCCCAATCCCCTAACAACACTGGTGTGGTTGTGTGTTGTACAGCCCAATCCCCTAACAACACTGGTGTGGTTGTATATTGTACAGCCCAATCCCCTAACAACACTGGTGTGGTTGTGTGTTGTACAGCCCAATCCCCTAACAACACTGGTGTGGTTGTGTGTTGTACAGCCCAATCCCCTAACAACACTGGTGTGGTTGTGTGTTGTACATCCCTATCCCCTAACAACACTGGTGTGGTTGTGTGTTGTACAGCCCAATCCCCTAACAACACTGGTGTGGTTGTGTGTTGTACAGCCCAATCCCCTAACAACACTGGTGTGGTTGTGTGTTGTACAGCCCAATCCCCTAACAACACTGGTGTGGTTGTGTGTTGTACAGCCCAATCCCCTAACAACACTGGTGTGGTTGTGTGTTGTACAGCCCAATCCCCTAACAACACTGGTGTGGTTCTGTGTTGTACAGCCCAATCCCCTAACAACACTGGTGTGGTTGTATATTGTACAGCCCAATCCCCTAACAACACTGGTGTGGTTGTATATTGTACAGCCCAATCCCCTAACAACACTGGTGTGGTTGTGTGTTGTACAGCCCAATCCCCTAACAACACTGGTGTGGTTGTGTGTTGTACAGCCCAATCCCCTAACAACACTGGTGTGGTTGTGTGTTGTACAGCCCAATCCCCTAACAACACTGGTGTGGTTGTGTGTTGTACAGCCCAATCCCCTAACAACACTGGTGTGGTTGTGTGTTGTACAGCCCAATCCCCTAACAACACTGGTGTGGTTCTGTGTTGTACAGCCCAATCCCCTAACAACACTGGTGTGGTTGTATATTGTACAGCCCAATCCCCTAACAACACTGGTGTGGTTGTATATTGTACAGCCCAATCCCCTAACAACACTGGTGTGGTTGTGTGTAAGATGAGAAGAGGTGACAGGGATCTGGTTGTGCAGAGCCCAGTGCTTTGTGCTGTTCCACTGAGAGGGAGCCAGTAGGGTGTAACAGGCTGAGAGGGAGCCAGTAGGGTGTAACAGGCTGAGAGGGAGCCAGTAGGGTGTAACAGGCTGAGAGGGAGCCAGTAGGGTGTAACAGGCTGAGAGGGAGCCAGTAGGGTGTAACAGTCTGAGAGGGAGCCAGTAGGGTGTAACAGTCTGAGAGGGAGCCAGTAGGGTGTAACAGTCAGAGGGAGCCAGTAGGGTGTAACAGTCTGAGAGTGAGCCAGTAGGGTGTAACAGTCTGAGAGGGAGCCAGTAGGGTGTAACAGTCTGAGAGGGAGCCAGTAGGGTGTAACAGGCTGAGAGGGAGCCAGTAGGGTGTAACAGTCTGAGAGGGAGCCAGTAGGGTGTAACAGGCTGAGAGGGGCTACAAAATAAGCACACACACCCTTCCTATTCATCCCTAGAGGGCCAACACTGGGAACACACGTGCACTCAACACATGCACACTTCCCAATCAGACCAATCAGACAGCAGAGTCCTGGATAGACGTCAGCTCAGTTAGATACATTCAGGAGGGGAAAAAACACTGTTAAAATGGTGACTGATTCACACTGATGTGTTTCCACATATCTACAACAAGAAGAACACTCACCGTGCTTCAATTCATATTACATACTGTACTATCCTCTGTTAACCCTTTACACTGCTGGGAGTTGTCCTATATGAATAGAGCTGAATTGAAATGTTTCTTACAGAAGAAATATGAAAAACATACACAAGACCAGGGTAGCAATGAAAAGGAAACAGATTGAAGATTACAGGGACAATTATTAGACCAAACTTCCTGGACACAACAGTTCACCTGATACAAGACTGAATTCAAACATTACACTGTTGATTCTATGTGTATTTTACATTTACTGTACTTTTCACTGCATTTGTTGATAACGAAATACTCTGGATACATTCAGTACCATGATATGAATATTCATGAACATGTTGGAGTTGGTGATAGATAAGACAAAACAACGACAAGGGTTTGAGGGAGAGGAATAACTGGTGTCTACAGGACACACCTCTCCAGACTGTGGGTTTGAGGGAGAGGACTAACTGGTGTCTACAGTACACACCTCTCCAGACTGTGGGTTTGAGGGAGAGGACTAACTGGTGTCTACAGGACACACCTCTCCAGACTGTGGGTTTGAGGGAGAGGACTAACTGGTGTCTACAGTACACACCTCTCCAGACTGTGGGTTTGAGGGAGAGGACTAACTGGTGTCTACAGGACACACCTCTCCAGACTGTGGGTTTGAGGGAGAGGACTAACTGGTGTCTACAGTACACACCTCTCCAGACTGTGGGTTTGAGGGAGAGGACTAACTGGTGTCTACAGTACACACCTCTCCAGACTGTGGGTTTGAGGGAGAGGACTAACTGGTGTCTACACTACACACCTCTCCAGACTGTGGGTTTGAGGGAGAGGACTAACTGGTGTCTACAGGACACACCTCTCCAGACTGTGGGTTTGAGGGAGAGGACTAACTGGTGTCTACAGGACACACCTCTCCAGACTGTGGGTTTGAGGGAGAGGACTAACTGGTGTCTACAGTACACACCTCTCCAGACTGTGGGTTTGAGGGAGAGGACTAACTGGTGTCTACACTACACACCTCTCCAGACTGTGGGTTTGAGGGAGAGGACTAACTGGTGTCTACACTACACACCTCTCCAGACTGTGGGTTTGAGGGAGAGGACTAACTGGTGTCTACAGTACACACCTCTCCAGACTGTGGGTTTGACGGAGAGGACTAACTGGTGTCTACAGTACACACCTCTCCAGACTGTGGGTTTGAGGGAGAGGACTAACTGGTGTCTACAGTACACACCTGTCCAGACTGTGGGTTTGAGGGAGAGGACTAACTGGTGTCTACAGTACACACCTCTCCAGACTGTGGGTTTGAGGGAGAGGACTAACTGGTGTCTACAGGACACACCTCTCCAGACTGTGGGTTTGAGGGAGAGGACTAACTGGTGTCTACAGGACACACCTCTCCAGACTGTGGGTTTGAGGGAGAGGACTAACTGGTGTCTACAGTACACACCTCTCCAGACTGTGGGTTTGAGGGAGAGGACTAACTGGTGTCTACAGTACACACCTCTCCAGACTGTGGGTTTGAGGGAGAGGACTAACTGGTGTCTACAGTACACACCTCTCCAGACTGTGGGTTTGAGGGAGAGGACTAACTGGTGTCTACAGTACACACCTCTCCAGACTGTGGGTTTGAGGGAGAGGACTAACTGGTGTCTACAGTACACACCTCTCCAGACTGTGGGTTTGAGGGAGAGGACTAACTGGTGTCTACAGTACACACCTCTCCAGACTGTGGGTTTGAGGGAGAGGACTAACTGGTGTCTACAGTACACACCTCTCCAGACTGTGGGTTTGAGGGAGAGGACTAACTGGTGTCTACACTACACACCTCTCCAGACTGTGGGTTTGAGGGAGAGGACTAACTGGTGTCTACAGTACACACCTCTCCAGACTGTGGGTTTGAGGGAGAGGACTAACTGGTGTCTACAGGACACACCTCTCCAGACTGTGGGTTTGAGGGAGAGGACTAACTGGTGTCTACAGTACACACCTCTCCAAAGTGTGCACAGTTCCTAAGTCATTTCAAAGCACTTTTATGACTCAAAGATGAGTGTTCAATTATAAGGTGATTTTGAACTCTCCAGAGCTGTGGCCGTTGAGGAACTAAGAACAAGCAGACTTGTAGTTGTTTTGTTTGGAACACAACCCTCCATTCCCACCATCACACTATTACTGTTATTGTTTTATGCAATTCAAAAACCCTCCCATTTTAAATCCCAATCTGGGTCTGGTGGGCAGCATTTGAAAGATTGTTCTATTACCAACATGATTAGCTAAGTTAGAAAATAGGATCTTACAGTGTTAGGCTTTCACAAGACAATTCAGAGAAACTGTCACGATCACTGTCCTCGAGCTCCCTGTCATAAATAAGCCAAGGTGCAGCGTGCCGGTAATTCCACATCCTTTATTTAGAAGTGAAACCGAACAAAACAATAAACAGGATAAACAGACAGAAACGTGACGTTCTGGGGCTGCTCAAAGGCAGCTACACAAAAACAAGATCCCACAACTCAGGCAGCCCTTTTTCCCTCCTTAAGTATGGTTCCCAATCAGAGACAACGATAGACAGCTGCCTCTGATTGGAAACCATACCTGGCCAAAACATAGCAATAAAATACATAGAATGCCCACCCCATATCACACCCTGACCTAACTAAACAGAGAAAAACGGCTCTCTCAGGTCAGGGCGTGACAGAAACAGATGGTACTTTTGTTTGCGTATAGAAAGGAGTCCTGGGAGCATTCAGGAGAGTGTTCTGCGGCAACATTTTCTTCACAATGGACAAACACAGGTTCATTCTGTTCAGAACAACTCAGGGTATAACAACACATCTTGTAACTGTATATCTAACATAGTGATCATAAACGTTGATACTGTAAATGACATGAGTTTTATTATATGGAAATGTGAAGGACACATTTGGAAGGGTCTTTGGTTTGCTTGTATGACATCAAAGTGGTATTTATTATAATCCTCAACGTCTTTCAGAACACGTCACCTCCTCAGGATTTACAGCACTTCCTCATTCACACAACAACAACGTGTAAAAGTTGTCCAATCAGCAGGAGGGATGGGGACAACTTCCTGTCGCTTGAGGTGCTCAAGTTCAGAACGGCTGTCAGTCATAACCAACACAGAGCTGTGAGGAGTAGAGACTGAGCTCTGACCTGCTGTCAGTCATAACCAACACAGAGCTGTGAGGAGTAGAGACTGAGCTCTGACAGGCTGTCAGTCATAACCCACACAGAGCTGTGAGGAGTAGAGACTGAGCTCTGACCTGCTGTCAGTCATAACCCACACAGAGCTGTGAGGAGTAGAGACTGAGCTCTGACTGGCTGTCAGTCATAACCCACACAGAGCTGTGAGGAGTAGAGACTGAGCTCTGACCTGCTGTCAGTCATAACCCACACAGAGCTGTGAGGAGTAGAGACTGAGCTCTGACCTGCTGTCTGTCATAACCCACACAGAGCTGTGAGGAGTAGAGACTGAGCTCTGACCTGCTGTCAGTCATAACCCACACAGAGCTGTGAGGAGTAGAGACTGAGCTCTGACCTGCTGTCAGTCATAACCCACACAGAGCTGTGAGGAGTAGAGACTGAGCTCTGACCTGCTGTCAGTCATAACCCACACAGAGCTGTGAGGAGTAGAGACTGAGCTCTGACCTGCTGTCAGTCATAACCCACACAGAGCTGTGAGGAGTAGAGACTGAGCTCTGACCGACTGTCAGTCATAACCCACACAGAGCTGTGAGGAGTAGAGACTGAGCTCTGACCGGCTGTCAGTCATAACCCACACAGAGCTGTGAGGAGTAGAGACTGAGCTCTGACCTGCTGTCAGTCATAACCCACACAGAGCTGTGAGGAGTAGAGACTGAGCTCTGACCTGCTGTCAGTCATAACCCACACAGAGCTGTGAGGAGTAGAGACTGAGCTCTGACCTGCTGTCAGTCATAACCCACACAGAGCTGTGAGGAGTAGAGACTGAGCTCTGACCGGCTGTCAGTCATAACCCACACAGAGCTGTGAGGAGTAGAGACTGAGCTCTGACCGGCTGTCAGTCATAACCCACACAGAGCTGTGAGGAGTAGAGACTGAGCTCTGACCTGCTGTCAGTCATAACCCACACAGAGCTGTGAGGAGTAGAGACTGAGCTCTGACCTGCTGTCAGTCATAACCCACACAGAGCTGTGAGGAGTAGAGACTGAGCTCTGACCGGCTGTCAGTCATAACCCACACAGAGCTGTGAGGAGTAGAGACTGAGCTCTGACCGGCTGTCAGTCATAACCCACACAGAGCTGTGAGGAGTAGAGACTGAGCTCTGACCGGCTGTCAGTCATAACCCACACAGAGCTGTGAGGAGTAGAGACTGAGCTCTGACCGGCTGTCAGTCATAACCCACACAGAGCTGTGAGGAGTAGAGACTGAGCTCTGACCTGCTGTCAGTCATAACCCACACAGAGCTGTGAGGAGTAGAGACTGAGCTCTGACCTGCTGTCAGTCATAACCCACACAGAGCTGTGAGGAGTAGAGACTGAGCTCTGACTGGCTGTCAGTCATAACCAACACAGAGCTGTGAGGAGTAGAGACTGAGCTCTGACTGGCTGTCAGTCATAACCCACACAGAGCTGTGAGGAGTAGAGACTGAGCTCTGACCTGCTGTCAGTCATAACCCACACAGAGCTGTGAGGAGTAGAGACTGAGCTCTGACCTGCTGTCAGTCATAACCCACACAGAGCTGTGAGGAGTAGAGACTGAGCTCTGACCGGCTGTCAGTCATAACCCACACAGAGCTGTGAGGAGTAGAGACTGAGCTCTGACCTGCTGTCAGTCATAACCCACACAGAGCTGTGAGGAGTAGAGACTGAGCTCTGACCGGCTGTCAGTCATAACCCACACAGAGCTGTGAGGAGTAGAGACTGAGCTCTGACCTGCTGTCAGTCATAACCCACACAGAGCTGTGAGGAGTAGAGACTGAGCTCTGACCTGCTGTCAGTCATAACCCACACAGAGCTGTGAGGAGTAGAGACTGAGCTCTGACCTGCTGTCAGTCATAACCCACACAGAGCTGTGAGGAGTAGAGACTGAGCTCTGACCTGCTGTCAGTCATAACCCACACAGAGCTGTGAGGAGTAGAGACTGAGCTCTGACCTGCTGTCAGTCATAACCCACACAGAGCTGTGAGGAGTAGAGACTGAGCTCTGACGTCATTTATAGCATGTTACTCTACAGCCACTGGGTATACGGGATGAAGGGCTGGGAGTGGAAAGAGGTACCTTGTGCCAAGCTGGGCTGTATTGTGTTACCAGCTCTATCACAATAGACCTCCCCCCAAAAGTAGACAGTGTTTATCTGTAGACATTTTGATTGTGAATTTGGAGAAGGACTCTCTTAAGTAATCTGTATTTGAGACAGAAGATAGAAAGTGTTCTTCACTTTGTGTCTGTCCTGACCCACAGTTATGACATAGTCTGTCCTCTCCTCTGGCCCTGACCCACAGTTATGACATAGTCTGTCCTCTCCTCTGGCCCTGACCCTCAGTTATGACATAGTCTGTCCTCTCTGGCCCTGACCCACAGTTATGACATAGTCTGTCCTCTCCTCTGGCCCTGACACACAGTTATGACATAGCCTGTCCTCTCTGGCCCTGACCCACAGTTATGACATAGTCTCTCCTCTCTGGCCCTGACCCACAGTTATGACATAGTCTGTCCTCTCTGGCCCTGACCCACAGTTATGACATAGTCTGTCCTCTCTGGTCCTGACCCACAGTTATGACATAGTCTGTCCTCTCTGGCCCTGACCCACAGTTATGACATAGCCTGTCCTCTCCTCTGGCTCTGACCCACAGTTATGACATAGTCTGTCCTCTCCTCTGGCCCTGACCCTCAGTTATGACATAGTCTGTCCTCTCTGGCCCTGACCCACAGTTATGACATAGTCTGTCCTCTCTGGCTCTGACCCACAGTTATGACATAGTCTGTCCTCTCTGGCCCTGACCCACAGTTATGACATAGTCTGTCCTCTCTGGTCCTGACCCACAGTTATGACATAGTCTGTCCTCTCTGGCCCTGACCCACAGTTATGACATAGCCTGTCCTCTCCTCTGGCTCTGACCCACAGTTATGACATAGTCTGTCCTCTCTGGCCCTGACCCACAGTTATGACATAGTCTGTCCTCTCTGGCCCTGACCCACAGTTATGACACAGTCTGTCCTCTCCTCTGGCCCTGACCCACAGTTATGACATAGTCTGTCCTCTCCTCTGGCCCTGACCCACAGTTATGACATAGTCTGTCCTCTCTGGCCCTGACCCACAGTTATGACATAGTCTGTCCTCTCCTCTGGCCCTGACCCACAGTTATGACATAGTCTGTCCTCTCCTCTGGCCCTGACCCACAGTTATGACATAGTCTGTCCTCTCCTCTGGCCCTGACCCACAGTTATGACATAGTCTGTCCTCTCTGGCCCTGACCCACAGTTATGACATAGTCTGTCCTCTCTGGGCAGCCATGTTTTTTGATGGTGTTCTGTTTCAATTTCCAGGCTATGATCACTAATTCTGTATTTAGTTCTGTATTTTCTATGTTTGGAGTCTGAATAATGAATTGTCTTTGTGGTGAAAATGGAGGAGAAGAGAAGTGTTTCTGCTGTGTTGGACTTGATTCAGTTTATATCAGGTGTATTATATTGTCATGCTGAAGAGAACATGCAGGGATTGTAACTAGTTATCAGCTAAATGGTTTAATATCCTCTCACATTAATCAGCACCTGTCAAACAGCTGTTCTAGGGATCCTTTTATAATGGATATGTTACGTGATGGATTCATCAAACCAGATTTGGTGAAAGGGGGCAAATTAGGTTTCATTTTGTTTCGGCGTTAGTAAGATGAGACTAAATCAGCTGTGGCGAAGCCCGCTAACTCTGTCAATCAACAGTAACAGACAGACAGACAGACAGACAGACAGACAGACAGACAGACAGACAGACAGACAGACAGACAGACAGACAGACAGACAGTCACGGTGCAGTAGGAGATATGATGAAGGATCTCTGTCACCGGTGTCATTTTCCCAGATCAGTGGCTTGGAAGAGCAGATGATGTGTTTGAGGAATGTATTTTCCTTCAGTCATTCTTCATTTTTGGTTAGAGGTTACAGAGACAGGCTTTCTGGGACTGAGGCCCAACTGATCTGAACATTCAACCACTGTCTGTCGGTCCACACACACACACACACACACACACACACACACACACACACACACACACACACACACACACACACACACACACACACACACACACAAGGCTGTCTGTTCGGAAGCTGGACCCTCGTTCATTTTGCTATGTCAGGTGGCATAAATATTTTGAAAAAGGTTTGATAGTGAGGATAATCTGTGGAGGTGGAGGTTTGATAGTGAGGATAATCTGTGGAGGTGGAGGTTTGACAGTGAGGATAATCTGTGGAGGTTTGATAGTGAGGATAATCTGTGGAGGTGCAGGTTTGTCAGTGAGGATAATCTGTGGAGGTTTGTCAGTGAGGATAATCGGTGGAGGTGGAGGTTTGACAGTGAGAATAATCTGTGGAGGTGGAGGTTTGACAGTGAGGATAATCTGTGGAGGTGGAGGTTTGATAGTGAGGATAATCTGTGGAGGTGGAGGTTTGACAGTGAGGATAATCTGTGGAGGTTTGACAGTGAGGATAATCTGTGGAGGTGGAGGTTTGACAGTGAGGATAATCTGTGGAGGTTTGACAGTGAGGATAATCTGTGGAGGTGGAGGTTTGACAGTGAGGATAATCTGTGGAGGTGGAGGTTTGACAGTGAGGATAATCTGTGGAGGTGAAGGTTTGTCAGTGAGGATAATCGGTGGAGGTTTGATAGTGAGGATAATCTGTGGAGGTGGAGGTTTGTCAGTGAGGATAATCTGTGGAGGTGGAGGTTTGACAGTGAGGATAATCTGTGGAGGTTTGACAGTGAGGATAATCTGTGGAGGTGGAGGTTTGACAGTGAGGATAATCTGTGGAGGTTTGACAGTGAGGATAATCTGTGGAGGTGGAGGTTTGACAGTGAGGATAATCTGTGGAGGTGAAGGTTTGACAGTGAGGATAATCTGTGGAGGTTTGACAGTGAGGATAATCTGTGGAGGTGGAGGTTTGACAGTGAGGATAATCTGTGGAGGTGGAGGTTTGACAGTGAGGATAATCTGTGGAGGTGAAGGTTTGACAGTGAAGATAATCGGTGGAGGTGGAGGTTTGACAGTGAGGATAATCTGTGGAGGTTTGACAGTGAGGATAATCTGTGGAGGTGAAGGTTTGACAGTGAAGATAATCGGTGGAGGTTTGACAGTGAGGATAATCTGTGGAGGTTTGTCAGTGAGGATAATCTGTGGAGGAGGAGGAGGAGGAGGAGGAGGAGGAGGAGGAGGAGGAGGAGGAGGAGGAGGAGGAGGAGGAGAAGAGAGAGAGAGAGAGAGAGAGAGAGAGAGAGAGAGAGAGAGAGAGAGAGAGAGAGAGAGAGAGAGAGAGAGAGAGAGAGAGAGAGAGAGAGAGATTTGTAAGAAAAGTGGTGCAGAAACTGTCAGTAGTCACTGGGCTGGTTGCTGGGTGTTTTGAGAGCTGCAGGGTTTCCTTTATTATCATGCCCAGGAAGAGATGAC
Source organism: Salmo trutta (assembly GCF_901001165.1). Taxonomy (NCBI): domain Eukaryota; kingdom Metazoa; phylum Chordata; class Actinopteri; order Salmoniformes; family Salmonidae; genus Salmo; species Salmo trutta. The sequence continues at coordinate 49,565 of NW_021822887.1, read as the reverse complement.
AGCAGAGTCATATCCTGTTGTCCCAGTACAGAGCAGCAGTCTCTGGATCTCTGTCTGCTGTGTGTTGAGTCAAGCAGAGATGAGCTCATTTACCACGGGGCCTCAATGACTGGAGCTCAGTACCTAAAGATTTAGATTCATTGTCCTGTGACAGGCTGTATAAAAGTGTCTGTCTCTTTGTGGAAGTCACGTGTGTGCGATGATGCTTAGTCAGAGAAGGCCCCATGGCAGTAGCTAAAACAGGAACAACTCTGATTTGGGTGAACGACCTCATTTGAGTTGAGTATAATGATTCTCATTCCCAACCTAATTATAAAACTGAATCACTCTGTGGAGGACAGGGAACTGAATCACTCTGTGGAGGACAGGGAACTGAATCACTCTGTGGAGTCGAGGTCGACCGATTATGATTTTTCACCGCCGATGCCGATTATTGGAGGACCAAAAAAGCCGATACCGATTAATCGGCCGATTTAAGTTTTTTTTTATATGTGTGTATATATATATACACACACACACACAGCTCTGAAGTGACAACGATACTGAAGAGTCTGCTTAGGAGACAAATACTCTCAACTGTTTGAATAATACAAATAGAGTTTAAGTTACCTGTGATGAATGCTGAAAACAAAAACTGTAATTTCTATATGCAGGAAATCCTATTTTAATAATGGGCATGGTAAGAATTGACTACCAAAGTGCGAGTCATAATTCCCATGACACCTTCTAGCAAAATCTGAAAAGCGGTTCCTTCATTTATTCCATTGGATATTTTTAGATTAACTTAAAATAAGGTCTGTGTTTGGTTTAGGCTTACACCACCTTGCCAATTTTATAACTGTGTAGATATCCATAGGATATAACTCTGATCAATATAAGCGAAGATACATTTTTTTGTAGAGTGGATTTATGAAAATATGTTGACAAATGTTACCTAGTGAGATTTACACGGGTATCAAAACGCCGAGGTGGTTTAAGCACAAAACACAGACCTTATTTGAAGTAGATCAAGACATTCTCTATGGATGACATGAACGGTAAAATAACGAAGGAACCCCTTTCACGTTCAGCCGCAAGTTATTACAGGAATTATGACGCGTCGACTATTTCTCTCTAAACCATATACCTTTGGCTCGTAGCCTGCTGCTGCCTACCACCACTCAGTCAGACTGCTCTATCAAATATCAAATCATAGACTTAACTATAATATAATAAACCTTAGGTCATTAATATGGTCAAATCCGTAAACTATCATCTCGAAAACATTATTCTTTCAGTGACATACGGAACCGTTCCGTATTTTATCTAACGGGTGGCATCCATAAGTCTAAATATTACTGTTACATCGCACAACCTACAATGTTATTTCATAGTTCCGTAAAATTCTGGCAAATTAGTTCGCAACGAGACAGATTCTGTATACCCTGATTCTGCGTGCAACGAACGCAAGAGAACTGACACAATTTCACCTGGTTAATAATATTGCCTGCTAACCTGGATTTCTTTTAGCTAAATATGCAGGTTTAAAAATATATACTTGTGTATTGATTTTAAGAAAGATATTGATGTTTATGGTTAGGTACGTACGTCGGAGCAAAGACAGTCCTTTTTCGCGAATGTGCACCGCATCGATTATATGCAAAGCAGGACAGGCTAGATAAACTAGTAATATCATCAACCATGTGTAGTTAACTAGTGTTTATGATTGATTGATTGTTTTATAAGATAAGTTTAATGCTAGCTAGCAACTTACCTTGGCAACGTAAAGCAGGTGGTTAGAGCGTTGGGCTAGTTAACGTAAGGTTGCATCCCCAAGCTGACAAGGTAAAAATCAGTTGTTCTGACCCTGAACAAGCCAGTTAACCCACCGTTCCTAGGCCGTCATTGAAAATAAGAATTTGTTCTTAACTGACTTGCCTAGTTTAAAAAATAAAAATACATGAAAAAAATATATATAAAAATCGGCAAATCGGTGGCCAAAACTACCGATTACCGATTGTTATGAAAACTTGAAATCGGCCCTAGTTAATCGGCCATTTCGATCAATCGGTCGACCTCTACTGTGGAGGACAGGGAACTGAATCACTCTGTTGAGGACAGGGAACTGAATCACTCTGTTGAGGACAGGGAACTGAATCAGGCAGATTATTGAGAAAATAAAATATTTTTCTGCATTCCAAATAGTTTGCCATTTCAACGCAGTAGTCCACTATACAGGAAATAGGGTTCCATTTCAACGCAGTAGTCCACTATATAGGAAATAGGGTTCCATTTCAACGCAGTAGTCCACTATACAGGAAATAGGGTTCCATTTCAACGCAGTTGTCCACTATATAGGAAATAGGGTTCCATTTCAACGCAGTAGTCCACTATATAGGCAATAGGGTTCCATTTCAACGCAGTAGTCCACTATATAGGAAATAGGGTTCCATTTCAACGCAGTAGTCCACTATACAGGAAATAGGGTTCCATTTCAACACAGTAGTCCACTATATAGGAAATAGGGTTCCATTTCAACACAGTAGTCCACTTTATAGGAAATAGGGTTCCATTTCAACGCAGTAGTCCACTATACAGGAAATAGGGTTCCATTTCAACACAGTAGTCCACTTTATAGGAAATAGGGTTCCATTTCAACGCAGTAGTCCACTATACAGGAAATAGGGTTCCATTTCAACGCAGTTGTCCACTTTATAGGAAATAGGGTTCCATTTCAACGCAGTAGTCCACTTTATAGGAAATAGGGTTCCATTTCAACGCAGTAGTCCACTATATAGGAAATAGGGTTCCATTTCAACGCAGTAGTCCACTATATAGGAAATAGGGTTCCATTTCAACACAGTAGTCCACTATATAGGAAATAGGGTTCCATTTGGAACACAGACATGGTGATGTGTTGTAATGGCCTGGTTTGGTTTAGAATCATAGATTTTTTTTTTGTAAGGATTCTTCCTGAGAGGGAGAGACTATTCCGGTATTTTTCCTATTTTTTAAGAATTGTACACAAAACCATGAGCAATTGGAGCTCTTTATTAAGAGAGAAAGAGAGAGAGAGAGATGAGGTGAGGCCACAGCACACAGAGGTTGTCTCTCTGAATCTAGTCACGTCAGGGGGAGAGGAGACCCAGCAAGACGAGCCCGTTCCTCTATCTGTCTCTCTCTTCTCTCACTTTGGCTCTCTCATTCTCTCTCTCCCTCTATTCTTTTCCCCCTGTTCTCAGGCCCTGTGGGGTCACTCTAAATGTCCCTCAGCCAAAACAAATATCCGTCACTGTCCTCTTCTGCTGGAAGGAGGCCATCTTGCCCAGGCCTTGTTTTTAAACATGACATGGTAGAAAACTTTTCCTTTTGACTCGGCTGGTGACTGGTGTGTTCCCCCGTGTCTTCCTCATTTTCCCCTTGGGGTTTTCCCCATCCTTCCCTGTTTCTGTTCTGTTCTATCAGACAAACTCTGAATGTCAAGTCAGGAATGTGCTTGTCTGTTAGTGTTTTTATTCTCAACCTGTCACACATGTTCAGGAAGGTATTTTCGTCATGATAACTTTTTGATACTTGTTGCTGCCTTGTAGTTGCTGTGTGATGTTCTACTCCTGCCTTGTAGTTGCTGTGTGACGTTCTACTCCTGCCTTGTAGTTGCTGTGTGATGTTTTACTCCTGCCTTGTAGTTGCTGTGTGACGTTCTACTCCTGCCTTGTAGTTGCTGTGTGATGTTCTACTCCTGCCTTGTAGTTGCTGTGTGATGTTCTACAGCTGCCTTGTAGATGCTGTGTCATGTTCTACTCCTGCCTTGTAGTTGCTGTGTGATGTTCTACTCCTGCCTTGTAGTTGCTGTGTGATGTTCTACTCCTGCCTTGTAGTTGCTGTGTGATGTTCTACTCCTGCCTTGTAGTTGCTGTGTGATGTTCTACTCCTGCCTTGTAGTTGCTGTGTGATGTTTTACTCCTGCCTTGTAGTTGCTGTGTGATGTTCTACAGCTGCCTTGTAGTTGCTGTGTGATGATCTACTTATTTGTTTATTTTCTCTCTGTTTTTCTAGGCTCTTGCATCTCACCGGGCCTACCTCCTGACTGCACGCATCCCCAGCAAGGTAAGAACAGCCAGCTACAACTCATAGACCTGTCTCTTCTAGGTCAACTAGGAAACTACTCTGGCCACCTACAGCTCATAGGCCTGTCTCTTCTAGGTCAACTAGGAAACTACTCTGGCCACCTACAGCTCATAGGCCTGTCTCTTCTAGGTCAACTAGGAAACTACTCTGACCAGCCACCTACAGCTCATAGGCCTGTCTCTTCTAGGTCAACTAGGAAACTACTCTGGTCACCTACAGCTCATAGGCCTGTCTCTTCTAGGTCAACTAGGAAACTACTCTGGCCACCTACAGCTCATAGGCCTGTCTCTTCTAGGTCAACTAGGAAACTACTCTGACCACCTACAGCTCATAGGCCTGTCTCTTCTAGGTCAACTAGGAAACTACTCTGGTCACCTACAGCTCATAGGCCTGTCTCTTCTAGGTCAACTAGGAAACTACTCTGGTCACCTACAGCTCATAGGCCTGTCTCTTCTAGGTCAACTAGGAAACTACTCTGGTCACCTACAGCTCATAGGCCTGTCTCTTCTAGGTCAACTAGGAAACTACTCTGGCTGGCCACCTACAGCTCATAGGCCTGTCTCTTCTAGGTCAACTAGGAAACTACTCTGACCACCTACAGCTCATAGGCCTGTCTCTTCTAGGTCAACTAGGAAACTACTCTGGCCACCTACAGCTCATAGGCCTGTCTCTTCTAGGTCAACTAGGAAACTACTCTGACCACCTACAGCTCATAGGCCTGTCTCTTCTAGGTCAACTAGGAAACTACTCTGGTCACCTACAGCTCATAGGCCTGTCTCTTCTAGGTCAACTAGGAAACTACTCTGGCCACCTACAGCTCATAGGCCTGTCTCTTCTAGGTCAACTAGGAAACTACTCTGACCAGCCACCTACAGCTCATAGGCCTGTCTCTTCTAGGTCAACTAGGAAACTACTCTGACCAGCCACCTACAGCTCATAGGCCTGTCTCTTCTAGGTCAACTAGGAAACTACTCTGGCCACCTACAGCTCATAGGCCTGTCTCTTCTAGGTCAACTAGTAAACTACTCTGGTCACCTACAGCTCATAGGCCTGTCTCTTCTAGGTCAACTAGGAAACTACTCTGGCCACCTACAGCTCATAGGCCTGTCTCTTCTAGGTCAACTAGGAAACTACTCTGACCACCTACAGCTCATAGGCCTGTCTCTTCTAGGTCAACTAGGAAACTACTCTGGCCACCTACAGCTCATAGGCCTGTCTCTTCTAGGTCAACTAGGAAACTACTCTGGCTGGTCACCTACAGCTCATAGGCCTGTCTCTTCTAGGTCAACTAGGAAACTACTCTGACCACCTACAGCTCATAGGCCTGTCTCTTCTAGGTCAACTAGGAAACTACTCTGGCCACCTACAGCTCATAGGCCTGTCTCTTCTAGGTCAACTAGGAAACTACTCTGGCCACCTACAGCTCATAGGCCTGTCTCTTCTAGGTCAACTAGGAAACTACTCTGACCACCTACAGCTCATAGGCCTGTCTCTTCTAGGTCAACTAGGAAACTACTCTGGCCACCTACAGCTCATAGGCCTGTCTCTTCTAGGTCAACGAGGAAACTACTCTGGCTGGCCACCTACAGCTCATAGGCCTGTCTCTTCTAGGTCAACTAGGAAACTACTCTGACCACCTACAGCTCATAGGCCTGTCTCTTCTAGGTCAACTAGGAAACTACTCTGGCCACCTACAGCTCATAGGCCTCTCTTCTAGGTCAACTAGGAAACTACTCTGGCCACCTACAGCTCATAGGCCTGTCTCTTCTAGGTCAACTAGGAAACTACTCTGGCTGGCACACAGGCTTTACAAGAACAGCTTCCAATTTCAATATTTTGAAATACTTTTTCAGTTGAGTTGATTGAGTGTGTGGAGGTTCTGACGGTATTAATCATGTAACAGATGGACAGACGGCTTCTTCTGACTCACTGCATCTCACTCGTTAGCTGATTGTGTTAATTCTTCAACTGTGTGCCTTGTTAAGAAAGGTTAAATAAATTAATTAAAAATCACAGTCCACTGGCCCTTAGTCACAGTCCACTGGCCCTTAGTCACAGTCCACTGGACCTTGTTCACAGTCCACTGGACCTTGTTCACAGTCCACTGGACCTTGTTCACAGTCCACTGGACCTTGTTCACAGTCCACTGGACCTTGTTCACAGTCCACTGGACCTTGTTCACAGTCCACTGGACCTTGTTCACATTCCACTGGCCCTTAGTCACAGTCCACTGGCCCTTAGTCACAGTCCACTGGACCTTGTTTTCATATGGAGCCACAACACAGTAATACAGTACAGATGTACCACAGTTATCAGATGGTCTGTCAGCTGTGTCTATATCGGCTTAGTGTCCCCTGTTCTGAAACACTAACCTTTTCCCTATAGACTGTTAGTGTAATACTTCTGGAGCTGTTCTGAAACACTAACCTTTTCCCTATAGACTGTTAGTGTAATACTTCTGTCCAGAGCTGTCTACTCTATTCTGTACCCCTCTCCTCTACTCTCATCTCCTCTCCTCTCTCTCCTTTCTCCCCCTGGCGTTGTTAGTAGATTAGAGATGTCAATGGAACTTGACCCGAGGAAAGCCTGCTGACCCCTAGTGACCCCTGGTGATCTCTGGAACCCCTACACGTGGTCCTAGTGACCCCTGGTGATCTCTGGTAACCCCTACATGTGGTCCTAGTGACCCCTGGTGATCTCTGGAACCCCTACACGTGGTCCTAGTGACCCCTGGTGATCCCTGGAACCCCTACATGTGGTCATAGTGACCCCTGGTGATCTCTGGAACCCCTACACATGGTCCTGGTGATCTCTGGAACCCCTTCTGGTGGTCCTAGTGACCCCTGGTGATCTCTGGAACCCCTACACATGGTCCTAGTGACCCCTGGTGATCTCTGGAACCCCTACATGTGATGCTAAGCAGTGGCACTGAGACGGATTACTCTCAGGGATCACCTCCACTGGACCCTAGAGGATCACCCCCACTGGACCCCAGAGGATCACCTCCACTGGACCCCGGAGGATCACCTCCACTGGACCCCAGAGGATCACCTCCACTGGACCCTAGAGGATCACCTCCACTGGACCCTAGAGGATCACCCCCACTGGACCCCAGAGGATCACCTCCACTGGACCCTAGAGGATCACCTCCACTGGACCCTCGAGGATCACCTCCACTGGACCCTCGAGGATCACCTCCACTGGACCCTAGAGGATCACCTCCACTGGACCCTAGAGGATCACCTCCACTGGACCCTAGAGGATCACCTCCACTGGACCCCGGAGGATCACCCCCACTGGACCCCGGAGGATCACCCCCACTGGACCCCGGAGGATCACCCCCACTGGACCCCGGAGGATCACCCCACTGGACCCCAGAGGATCACCCCCACTGGACCCCGGAGGATCACCCCCACTGGACCCTGGAGGATCACCCCCACTGGACCCTCGAGGATCACCCCCACTGAATCCCAGGTCACTGGGTGATAGGACAGCAGCGTATTTACCAACGCACCCTGGAGTTGTCGAATGTCCACTGAACAGATTCTTACATTGAATCCTCATTCATTAATTTGTTATCCGACAATAGATACAGTAACTACAGTCAGAAGTTCTGAAGTTATTCCACAGAACGATGTTCATTGAATCCAGACTGAGGATGTCCTGGATCCTCTCATCAGTGTGACTGACGATCACGGCCTGGACATAGATCTACGCCAGGTCTTACAGGAGGAATGTACAGGATACTCTTATCAGTCTGTCTGACTATCACGGCCTGGACATAGATCTACGCCAGGTCTTACAGGAGGAATGTACAGGATACTCTTATCAGTGTGACTGACTATCATGGCCTGCAGAGGATGCATTGTAGCAGTAGGAGAGGAGATTCTTCAGCTACAATTAGTA
>NW_021822887.1:0-41052 GCF_901001165.1 Salmo trutta | reverse complement strand
GAGAAAGGCAGAGAGGAGGAGAGAGAGAGAGAGAGAGAGAGAGAGAGAAGGAGGGGAGAAAGGCAGAGAGAGAGAGAGAGAGAGAGAGAGGAGGGGAGAAAGGCAGAGAGAGAGAGAGAGAGAGAGAGTAGGAGGGGAGAAAGGCAGAGAGAGAGAGAGAGAGAGAGAGAGAGAGAGTAGGAGAGGAGATATAGCGAGAGACCCCTACAGACCAACTCTTACAAAGGGTAAGAGGGAGGAAGAGATTTTACGCTGGCCTCAGAGACGGCTACTAATCTGTAGCTGAAGAATCTCCTCTCCTACTGCTACAATGCATCCTCTGCAGGCCATGATAGTCAGTCACACTGATAAGAGTATCCTGTACATTCCTCCTGTAAGACCTGGCGTAGATCTATGTCCAGGCCGTGATAGTCAGACAGACTGATAAGAGTATCCTGTACATTCCTCCTGTAAGACCTGGCGTAGATCTATGTCCAGGCCGTGATCGTCAGTCACACTGATGAGAGGATCCAGGACATCCTCAGTCTGGATTCAATGAACATCGTTCTGTGGAATAACTTCAGAACTTCTGACTGTAGTTACTGTATCTATTGTCGGATAACAAATTAATGAATGAGGATTCAATGTAAGAATCTGTTCAGTGGACATTCGACAACTCCAGGGTGCGTTGGTAAATACGCTGCTGTCCTATCACCCAGTGACCTGGGATTCAGTGGGGGTGATCCTCGAGGGTCCAGTGGGGGTGATCCTCCAGGGTCCAGTGGGGGTGATCCTCCGGGGTCCAGTGGGGGTGATCCTCCGGGGTCCAGTGGGGGTGATCCTCCGGGGTCCAGTGGGGGTGATCCTCCGGGGTCCAGTGGGGGTGATCCTCCGGGGTCCAGTGGGGGTGATCCTCCGGGGTCCAGTGGAGGTGATCCTCTAGGGTCCAGTGGAGGTGATCCTCTAGGGTCCAGTGGAGGTGATCCTCTAGGGTCCAGTGGAGGTGATCCTCGAGGGTCCAGTGGAGGTGATCCTCCGGGGTCCAGTGGGGGTGATCCTCGAGGGTCCAGTGGAGGTGATCCTCGAGGGTCCAGTGGAGGTGATCCTCTAGGGTCCAGTGGAGGTGATCCTCTGGGGTCCAGTGGGGGTGATCCTCCAGGGTCCAGTGGAGGTGATCCTCTAGGGTCCAGTGGAGGTGATCCTCGAGGGTCCAGTGGAGGTGATCCTCCGGGGTCCAGTGGGGGTGATCCTCGAGGGTCCAGTGGAGGTGATCCTCGAGGGTCCAGTGGAGGTGATCCTCTAGGGTCCAGTGGAGGTGATCCTCTGGGGTCCAGTGGGGGTGATCCTCCAGGGTCCAGTGGAGGTGATCCTCTAGGGTCCAGTGGAGGTGATCCTCTAGGGTCCAGTGGAGGTGATCCTCTAGGGTCCAGTGGAGGTGATCCTCTAGGGTCCAGTGGAGGTGATCCTCTAGGGTCCAGTGGAGGTGATCCTCCGGGGTCCAGTGGAGGTGATCCTCTGGGGTCCAGTGGGGGTGATCCTCTAGGGTCCAGTGGAGGTGATCCCTGAGAGTAATCCGTCTCAGTGCCACTGCTTAGCATCACATGTAGGGGTTCCAGAGATCACCAGGGGTCACTAGGACCATGTGTAGGGGTTCCAGAGATCACCAGGGGTCACTAGGACCACATGTAGGGGTTCCAGAGATCACCAGGGGTCACTAGGACCACCAGAAGGGGTTCCAGAGATCACCAGGACCATGTGTAGGGGTTCCAGAGATCACCAGGGGTCACTATGACCACATGTAGGGGTTCCAGGGATCACCAGGGGTCACTAGGACCACGTGTAGGGGTTCCAGAGATCACCAGGGGTCACTAGGACCACATGTAGGGGTTACCAGAGATCACCAGGGGTCACTAGGACCACGTGTAGGGGTTCCAGAGATCACCAGGGGTCACTAGGGGTCAGCAGGCTTTCCTCGGGTCAAGTTCCATTGACATCTCTAATCTACTAACAACGCCAGGGGGAGAAAGGAGAGAGAGGAGAGGAGATGAGAGTAGAGGAGAGGGGTACAGAATAGAGTAGACAGCTCTGGACAGAAGTATTACACTAACAGTCTATAGGGAAAAGGTTAGTGTTTCAGAACAGCTCCAGAGACAGAAGTATTACACTAACAGTCTATAGGGAAAAGGTTAGTGTTTCAGAACAGCTCCAGAAGTATTACACTAACAGTCTATAGGGAAAAGGTTAGTGTTTCAGAACAGGGGACACTAAGCCGATATAGACACAGCTGACAGACCATCTGATAACTGTGGTACATCTGTACTGTATTACTGTGTTGTGGCTCCATATGAAAACAAGGTCCAGTGGACTGTGACTAAGGGCCAGTGGACTGTGACTAAGGGCCAGTGGAATGTGAACAAGGTCCAGTGGACTGTGAACAAGGTCCAGTGGACTGTGAACAAGGTCCAGTGGACTGTGAACAAGGTCCAGTGGACTGTGAACAAGGTCCAGTGGACTGTGAACAAGGTCCAGTGGACTGTGAACAAGGTCCAGTGGACTGTGACTAAGGGCCAGTGGACTGTGACTAAGGGCCAGTGGACTGTGATTTTTAATTAATTTATTTAACCTTTCTTAACAAGGCACACAGTTGAAGAATTAACACAATCAGCTAACGAGTGAGATGCAGTGAGTCAGAAGAAGCCGTCTGTCCATCTGTTACATGATTAATACCGTCAGAACCTCCACACACTCAATCAACTCAACTGAAAAAGTATTTCAAAATATTGAAATTGGAAGCTGTTCTTGTAAAGCCTGTGTGCCAGCCAGAGTAGTTTCCTAGTTGACCTAGAAGAGACAGGCCTATGAGCTGTAGGTGGCCAGAGTAGTTTCCTAGTTGACCTAGAAGAGACAGGCCTATGAGCTGTAGGTGGCCAGAGTAGTTTCCTAGTTGACCTAGAAGAGACAGGCCTATGAGCTGTAGGTGGCCAGCCAGAGTAGTTTCCTAGTTGACCTAGAAGAGACAGGCCTATGAGCTGTAGGTGGTCAGAGTAGTTTCCTAGTTGACCTAGAAGAGACAGGCCTATGAGCTGTAGGTGGCCAGCCAGAGTAGTTTCCTCGTTGACCTAGAAGAGACAGGCCTATGAGCTGTAGGTGGCCAGAGTAGTTTCCTAGTTGACCTAGAAGAGACAGGCCTATGAGCTGTAGGTGGTCAGAGTAGTTTCCTAGTTGACCTAGAAGAGACAGGCCTATGAGCTGTAGGTGGCTGGCCAGAGTAGTTTCCTAGTTGACCTAGAAGAGACAGGCCTATGAGCTGTAGGTGGCCAGAGTAGTTTCCTAGTTGACCTAGAAGAGACAGGCCTATGAGCTGTAGGTGGTCAGAGTAGTTTCCTAGTTGACCTAGAAGAGACAGGCCTATGAGCTGTAGGTGGCCAGAGTAGTTTCCTAGTTGACCTAGAAGAGACAGGCCTATGAGCTGTAGGTGACCAGAGTAGTTTACTAGTTGACCTAGAAGAGACAGGCCTATGAGCTGTAGGTGGCCAGAGTAGTTTCCTAGTTGACCTAGAAGAGACAGGCCTATGAGCTGTAGGTGGCTGGTCAGAGTAGTTTCCTAGTTGACCTAGAAGAGACAGGCCTATGAGCTGTAGGTGGCTGGTCAGAGTAGTTTCCTAGTTGACCTAGAAGAGACAGGCCTATGAGCTGTAGGTGGCCAGAGTAGTTTCCTAGTTGACCTAGAAGAGACAGGCCTATGAGATGTAGGTGGTCAGAGTAGTTTCCTAGTTGACCTAGAAGAGACAGGCCTATGAGCTGTAGGTGGCCAGCCAGAGTAGTTTCCTAGTTGACCTAGAAGAGACAGGCCTATGAGCTGTAGGTGACCAGAGTAGTTTCCTAGTTGACCTAGAAGAGACAGGCCTATGAGCTGTAGGTGACCAGAGTAGTTTCCTAGTTGACCTAGAAGAGACAGGCCTATGAGCTGTAGGTGACCAGAGTAGTTTCCTAGTTGACCTAGAAGAGACAGGCCTATGAGCTGTAGGTGGTCAGAGTAGTTTCCTAGTTGACCTAGAAGAGACAGGCCTATGAGCTGTAGGTGGCCAGAGTAGTTTCCTAGTTGACCTAGAAGAGACAGGCCTATGAGCTGTAGGTGACCAGAGTAGTTTCCTAGTTGACCTAGAAGAGACAGGCCTATGAGCTGTAGGTGGCTGGTCAGAGTAGTTTCCTAGTTGACCTAGAAGAGACAGGCCTATGAGCTGTAGGTGGCCAGAGTAGTTTCCTAGTTGACCTAGAAGAGACAGGCCTATGAGCTGTAGGTGGCCAGAGTAGTTTCCTAGTTGACCTAGAAGAGACAGGTCTATGAGTTGTAGCTGGCTGTTCTTACCTTGCTGGGGATGCGTGCAGTCAGGAGGTAGGCCCGGTGAGATGCAAGAGCCTAGAAAAACAGAGAGAAAATAAACAAATAAGTAGATCATCACACAGCAACTACAAGGCAGCTGTAGAACATCACACAGCAACTACAAGGCAGGAGTAAAACATCACACAGCAACTACAAGGCAGGAGTAGAACATCACACAGCAACTACAAGGCAGGAGTAGAACATCACACAGCAACTACAAGGCAGGAGTAGAACATCACACAGCAACTACAAGGCAGGAGTAGAACATCACACAGCAACTACAAGGCAGGAGTAGAACATGACACAGCATCTACAAGGCAGCTGTAGAACATCACACAGCAACTACAAGGCAGGAGTAGAACATCACACAGCAACTACAAGGCAGGAGTAGAACGTCACACAGCAACTACAAGGCAGGAGTAAAACATCACACAGCAACTACAAGGCAGGAGTAGAACGTCACACAGCAACTACAAGGCAGGAGTAAAACATCACACAGCAACTACAAGGCAGGAGTAGATCATTACACAGCAACTACAAGGCAGGAGTAGAACATCACACAGCAACTACAAGGCAGCAACAAGTATCAAAAAGTTATCATGACGAAAATACCTTCCTGAACATGTGTGACAGGTTGAGAATAAAAACACTAACAGACAAGCACATTCCTGACTTGACATTCAGAGTTTGTCTGATAGAACAGAACAGAAACAGGGAAGGATGGGGAAAACCCCAAGGGGAAAATGAGGAAGACACGGGGGAACACACCAGTCACCACCCGAGTCAAAAGGAAAAGTTTTCTACCATGTCATGTTTAAAAACAAGGCCTGGGCAAGATGGCCTCCTTCCAGCAGAAGAGGACAGTGACGGATATTTGTTTTGGCTGAGGGACATTTAGAGTGACCCCACAGGGCCTGAGAACAGGGGGAAAGAATAGAGGGAGAGAGAGAATGAGAGAGCCAAAGTGAGAGAAGAGAGAGACAGATAGAGGAACAGGCTCGTCTTGCTGGGTCTCCTCTCCCCCTGACGTGACTAGATTCAGAGAGACAACCTCTGTGTGCTGTGGCCTCACCTCATCTCTCTCTCTCTCTTTCTCTCTTAATAAAGAGCTCCAATTGCTCATGGTTTTGTGTACAATTCTTAAAAAATAGGAAAAATACCGGAATAGTCTCTCCCTCTCAGGAAGAATCCTTACAAAAAAAAAATCTATGATTCTAAACCAAACCAGGCCATTACAACACATCACCATGTCTGTGTTCCAAATGGAACCCTATTTCCTATATAGTGGACTACTGTGTTGAAATGGAACCCTATTTCCTATATAGTGGACTACTGCGTTGAAATGGAACCCTATTTCCTATAAAGTGGACTACTGCGTTGAAATGGAACCCTATTTCCTATAAAGTGGACAACTGCGTTGAAATGGAACCCTATTTCCTGTATAGTGGACTACTGCGTTGAAATGGAACCCTATTTCCTATAAAGTGGACTACTGTGTTGAAATGGAACCCTATTTCCTGTATAGTGGACTACTGCGTTGAAATGGAACCCTATTTCCTATAAAGTGGACTACTGTGTTGAAATGGAACCCTATTTCCTATATAGTGGACTACTGTGTTGAAATGGAACCCTATTTCCTGTATAGTGGACTACTGTGTTGAAATGGAACCCTATTTCCTGTATAGTGGACTACTGCGTTGAAATGGAACCCTATTTCCTGTATAGTGGACTACTGTGTTGAAATGGAACCCTATTTCCTATATAGTGGACTACTGCGTTGAAATGGAACCCTATTTCCTATATAGTGGACTACTGCGTTGAAATGGAACCCTATTGCCTATATAGTGGACTACTGCGTTGAAATGGAACCCTATTTCCTATATAGTGGACAACTGCGTTGAAATGGAACCCTATTTCCTGTATAGTGGACTACTGCGTTGAAATGGAACCCTATTTCCTATATAGTGGACTACTGCGTTGAAATGGAACCCTATTTCCTGTATAGTGGACTACTGCGTTGAAATGGCAAACTATTTGGAATGCAGAAAAATATTTTATTTTCTCAATAATCTGCCTGATTCAGTTCCCTGTCCTCAACAGAGTGATTCAGTTCCCTGTCCTCAACAGAGTGATTCAGTTCCCTGTCCTCCACAGTAGAGGTCGACCGATTGATCGAAATGGCCGATTAACTAGGGCCGATTTCAAGTTTTCATAACAATCGGTAATCGGTAGTTTTGGCCACCGATTTGCCGATTTTTATATATATTTTTTTCATGTATTTTTATTTTTTAAACTAGGCAAGTCAGTTAAGAACAAATTCTTATTTTCAATGACGGCCTAGGAACGGTGGGTTAACTGGCTTGTTCAGGGTCAGAACAACTGATTTTTACCTTGTCAGCTTGGGGATGCAACCTTACGTTAACTAGCCCAACGCTCTAACCACCTGCTTTACGTTGCCAAGGTAAGTTGCTAGCTAGCATTAAACTTATCTTATAAAACAATCAATCAATCATAAACACTAGTTAACTACACATGGTTGATGATATTACTAGTTTATCTAGCCTGTCCTGCTTTGCATATAATCGATGCGGTGCACATTCGCGAAAAAGGACTGTCTTTGCTCCGACGTACGTACCTAACCATAAACATCAATATCTTTCTTAAAATCAATACACAAGTATATATTTTTAAACCTGCATATTTAGCTAAAAGAAATCCAGGTTAGCAGGCAATATTATTAACCAGGTGAAATTGTGTCAGTTCTCTTGCGTTCGTTGCACGCAGAATCAGGGTATACAGAATCTGTCTCGTTGCGAACTAATTTGCCAGAATTTTACGGAACTATGAAATAACATTGTAGGTTGTGCGATGTAACAGTAATATTTAGACTTATGGATGCCACCCGTTAGATAAAATACGGAACGGTTCCGTATGTCACTGAAAGAATAATGTTTTCGAGATGATAGTTTACGGATTTGACCATATTAATGACCTAAGGTTTATTATATTATAGTTAAGTCTATGATTTGATATTTGATAGAGCAGTCTGACTGAGTGGTGGTAGGCAGCAGCAGGCTACGAGCCAAAGGTATATGGTTTAGAGAGAAATAGTCGACGCGTCATAATTCCTGTAATAACTTGCGGCTGAACGTGAAAGGGGTTCCTTCGTTATTTTACCGTTCATGTCATCCATAGAGAATGTCTTGATCTACTTCAAATAAGGTCTGTGTTTTGTGCTTAAACCACCTCGGCGTTTTGATACCCGTGTAAATCTCACTAGGTAACGTTTGTCAACATATTTTCATAAATCCACTCTACAAAAAAATGTATCTTCGCTTATATTGATCAGAGTTATATCCTATGGATATCTACACAGTTATAAAATTGGCAAGGTGGTGTAAGCCTAAACCAAACACAGACCTTATTTTAAGTTAATCTAAAAATATCCAATGGAATAAATTAAGGAACCGCTTTTCAGATTTTGCTAGAAGGTGTCATGGGAATTATGACTCGCACTTTGGTAGTCAATTCTTACCATGCCCATTATTAAAATAGGATTTCCTGCATATAGAAATTACAGTTTTTGTTTTCAGCATTCATCACAGGTAACTTAAACTCTATTTTTATTATTCAAACAGTTGAGAGTATTTGTCTCCTAAGCAGACTCTTCAGTATCGTTGTCACTTCAGAGCTGTGTGTGTGTGTGTATATATATATACACACATATAAAAAAAAACTTAAATCGGCCGATTAATCGGTATCGGCTTTTTTGGTCCTCCAATAATCGGCATCGTCGGTGAAAAATCATAATCGGTCGACCTCGACTCCACAGTGATTCAGTTCCCTGTCTTCCACAGAGTGATTCAGTTCCCTGTCCTCCACAGAGTGATTCAGTTCCCTGTCCTCCACAGAGTGATTCAGTTCCCTGTCCTCCACAGAGTGATTCAGTTTTATAATTAGGTTGGGAATGAGAATCATTATACTCAACTCAAATGAGGTCGTTCACCCAAATCAGAGTTGTTCCTGTTTTAGCTACTGCCATGGGGCCTTCTCTGACTAAGCATCATCGCACACACGTGACTTCCACAAAGAGACAGACACTTTTATACAGCCTGTCACAGGACAATGAATCTAAATCTTTAGGTACTGAGCTCCAGTCATTGAGGTCCCGTGGTAAATGAGCTCATCTCTGCTTGACTCAACACACAGCAGACAGAGATCCAGAGACTGCTGCTCTGTACTGGGACAACAGGATATGACTCTGCTGTCATCTCTTCCTGGGCATGATAATAAAGGAAACCCTGCAGCTCTCAAAACACCCAGCAACCAGCCCAGTGACTACTGACAGTTTCTGCACCACTTTTCTTACAAATATATATATATATATCTCTCTCTCTCTCTCTCTCTCTCTCTCTCTCTCTCTCTCTCTCTCTCTCTCTCTCCTCCCTCCCTCCCTCCCTCCCTCCCTCCCTCCCTCCCTCCCTCCCTCCCTCTCCTCCTCCTCCTCCTCCTCCTCCTCCTCCTCCTCCACAGATTATCCTCACTGACAAACCTCCACAGATTATCCTCACTGTCAAACCTCCACCGATTATCTTCACTGTCAAACATTCACCTCCACAGATTATCCTCACTGTCAAACCTCCACAGATTATCCTCACTGTCAAACCTCCACCTCCACCGATTATCTTCACTGTCAAACCTTCACCTCCACAGATTATCCTCACTGTCAAACAGGATATGACTCTGCTGTCATCTCTTCCTGGGCATGATAATAAAGGAAACCCTGCAGCTCTCAAAACACCCAGCAACCAGCCCAGTGACTACTGACAGTTTCTGCACCACTTTTCTCCCTCCCTCCCTCCCTCCCTCCCTCCCTCCCTCCCTCCCTCCTCCTCCTCCTCCTCCTCCTCCACAGATTATCCTCACTGACAAACCTCCACAGATTATCCTCACTGTCAAACCTCCACCGATTATCTTCACTGTCAAACATTCACCTCCACAGATTATCCTCACTGTCAAACCTCCACAGATTATCCTCACTGTCAAACCTCCACCTCCACCGATTATCTTCACTGTCAAACCTTCACCTCCACAGATTATCCTCACTGTCAAACCTCCACCTCCACAGATTATCCTCACTGTCAAACCTCCACCTCCACAGATTATCCTCACTGTCAAACCTCCACCTCCACAGATTATCCTCACTGTCAAACCTCCACAGATTATCCTCACTGTCAAACCTTCACCTCCACAGATTATCCTCACTGTCAAACCTCCACCTCCACAGATTATCCTCACTGTCAAACCTCCACAGATTATCCTCACTGTCAAACCTCCACCTCCACCGATTATCTTCACTGTCAAACCTTCACCTCCAAAGATTATCCTCACTGTCAAACCTCCACCTCCACAGATTATCCTCACTGTCAAACCTCCACCTCCACAGATTATCCTCACTGTCAAACCTCCACAGATTATGCTCACTGTCAAACCTCCACCTCCACAGATTATCCTCACTGTCAAACCTCCACAGATTATCCTCACTGACAAACCTCCACCTCCACCGATTATGCTCACTGTCAAACCTCCACCTCCACAGATTATCCTCACTGTCAAACCTCCACCTCCACAGATTATCCTCACTGTCAAACCTCCACAGATTATCCTCACTATCAAATCTCCACCTCCACAGATTATCCTCACTGTCAAACCTCCACAGATTATCCTCACTGACAAACCTCCACCTCCACAGATTATCCTCACTATCAAACCTTCACCTCCACAGATTATCCTCACTGTCAAACCTCCACCTCCACAGATTATCCTCACTGTCAAACCTCCACAGATTATCCTCACTATCAAACCTCCACCTCCACAGATTATCCTCACTATCAAACCTCCACAGATTATCCTCACTGACAAACCTGCACCTCCACTGATTATCCTCACTATCAAACCTCCACAGATTATCTTCACTGTCAAACCTCCACCTCCACAGATTATCCTCACTGTCAAACCTCCACCTCCAGATTATCCTCACTGTCAAACCTCCACAGATTATGCTCACTGTCAAACCTCCACCTCCACAGATTATCCTCACTGTCAAACCTCCACCTCCACAGATTATCCTCACTGTCAAACCTCCACAGATTATCCTCACTATCAAACCTCCACCTCCACAGATTATCCTCACTATCAAACCTCCACAGATTATCCTCACTGACAAACCTGCACCTCCACAGATTATCTTCACTATCAAACCTCCACCTCCACAGATTATCCTCACTATCAAACCTCCACAGATTATCCTCACTGACAAACCTGCACCTCCACAGATTATCCTCACTATCAAACCTCCACAGATTATCCTCACTATCAAACCTTTTTCAAAATATTTATGCCACCGGTGACAGAGATCCTTCATCATATCTCCTACTGCACCGTGTCTGTCTGTCTGTCTGTCTGTCTGTCTGTCTGTCTGTCTGTCTGTCTGTCTGTCTGTCTGTCTGTCTGTCTGTCTGTCTGTCTGTCTGTCTGTCTGTCTGTCTGTCTGTCTGTCTGTCTGTCTGTCTGTCTGTCTGTCTGTCTGTTACTGTTGATTGACAGAGTTAGCGGGCTTCGCCACAGCTGATTTAGTCTCATCTTACTAACGCCGAAACAAAATGAAACCTAATTTGCCCCCTTTCACCAAATCTGGTTTGATGAATCCATCACGTAACATATCCATTATAAAAGGATCCCTAGAACAGCTGTTTGACAGGTGCTGATTAATGTGAGAGGATATTAAACCATTTAGCTGATAACTAGTTACAATCCCTGCATGTTCTCTTCAGCATGACAATATAATACACCTGATATAAACTGAATCAAGTCCAACACAGCAGAAACACTTCTCTTCTCCTCCATTTTCACCACAAAAACAATTCATTATTCACTACAATGGAAACAAAGGGAATACTGACGGACAATATTATGAGACAACAGTACCTGTCACGTTGTCTAATTAAATGGACAATATTATCTGTCACGTTGTCTAATTAAATGGACAATATTATCTGTCACGTTGTCTAATTAAATGGACAATATTATCTGTCACGTTGTCTAATTAAATGGACAATATTATCTGTCACGTTGTCTAATTAAATGGACAATATTATCTGTCACGTTGTCTAATTAAATGGACAATATTATCTGTCACGTTGTCTAATTAAATGGACAATATTAACTGTCACGTTGTCTAATTAAATGGACAATATTAACTGTCACGTTGTCTAATTAAATGGACAATATTATCTGTCACGTTGTCTAATTAAATGGACAATATTATCTGTCACGTTGTCTAATTAAATGGACATTATCTGTCACGTTGTCTAATTAAATGGACATTATCTGTCACGTTGTCTAATTAAATGGACAATATTAACTGTCACGTTGTCTAATTAAATGGACAATATTATCTGTCACGTTGTCTAATTAAATGGACAATATTATCTGTCACCTTGTCTAATTAAATGGACAATATTAACTGTGACGTTGTGTAATTAAATGGACAATATTATCTGTCACCTTGTCTAATTAAATGGACAATATTATCTGTCACATTGTCTAATTAAATGGACAATATTAACTGTCACGTTGTCTAATTAAATGGACAATATTATCTGTCACGTTGTCTAATTAAATGGACAATATTAACTGTCACGTTGTCTAATTAAATGGACAATATTATCTGTCACGTTGTCTAATTAAATGGACAATATTAACTGTCACGTTGTCTAATTAAATGGACAATATTATCTGTCACGTTGTCTAATTAAATGGACAATATTAACTGTCACGTTGTCTAATTAAATGGACAATATTAACTGTTACGTTGTCAAATTAAATGGACAATATTAACTGTCACGTTGTCTAATTAAATGGACAATATTATGAGACAATATTAACTGTCACGTTGTCTAATTAAATGGACAATATTATGAGACAATATTAACTGTCACGTTGTCTAATTAAATGGACAATATTAACTGTCACGTTGTCTAATTAAATGGACAATATTAACTGTCACGTTGTCTAATTAAATGGACAATATTATCTGTCACGTTGTCTAATTAAATGGACAATATTATCTGTCACGTTGTCTAATTAAATGGACAATATTAACTGTCACGTTGTCTAATTAAATGGACAATATTAACTGTCACCTTGTCTAATTAAATGGACAACATTATCTGTCACATTGTCTAATTAAATGGACAATATTAACTGTCACATTGTCTAATTAAATGGACAATATTAACTGTTACGTTGTCTAATTAAATGGACAATATTATCTGTCACATTGTCTAATTAAATGGACAATATTATGAGACAATATTAACTGTCACGTTGTCTAATTAAATGGACAATATTAACTGTCATGTTGTCTAATTAAATGGACAATATTATGAGACAATATTAACTGTCACGTTGTCTAATTAAATGGACAATATTATGAGACAATATTAACTGTCACGTTGTCTAATTAAATGGACAATATTATCTGTCACATTGTCTAATTAAATGTCATTCCTCATGCTGAATCGCTGATTGATACTTCAGCAGCACAGTGAGAATTGATTATGATAACGACTCAGGATGTTTCTTTGTGAACATGGCTCATCACGACAGCATTGTGGTGATGGGAGAGACAACTCTGATGTTAGAGAGAGACAGCTCTGATGTTAGAGAGAGACAGCTCTGTTAGAGAGAGACAGCTCTGATGTTAGAGAGAGACAGCTCTGATGTTAGAGAGAGACAGCGCTGATGTTAGAGAGAGACAGCTCTGATGTTAGAGAGAGACAGCGCTGATGTTAGAGAGAGACAGCTCTGATGTTAGAGAGAGACAGCTCTGATGTTAGAGAGAGACAGCTCTGATGTTAGAGAGAGACAGCTCTGATGTTAGAGAGAGACAGCTCTGATGTTAGAGAGAGACAGCTCTGATGTTAGAGAGAGACAGCTCTGATGTTAGAGAGAGACAGCTCTGATGTTAGAGAGAGACAGCTCTGTTAGAGAGAGACAGCTCTGATGTTAGAGAGAGACAGCTCTGTTAGAGAGAGACAGCTCTGTTAGAGAGAGAGAGAGAGAGAGAGAGAGAGAGAGAGAGAGAGAGAGAGAATACTTAACCTGTGTAAAAGACTCCAAACATAGAAAATCATTAACTAAATACAGAATTAGTGATCATAGCCTGGAAATTGAAACAGAACACCATCAAAAAACATGGCTGCCCAGAGAGGACAGACTATGTCATAACTGTGGGTCAGGGCCAGAGAGGACAGACTATGTCATAACTGTGGGTCAGGGCCAGAGAGGACAGACTATGTCATAACTGTGGGTCAGGGCCAGAGGAGAGGACAGACTATGTCATAACTGTGGGTCAGGGCCAGAGAGGACAGACTATGTCATAACTGTGGGTCAGGGCCAGAGAGGACAGACTATGTCATAACTGAGGGTCAGGGCCAGAGGAGAGGACAGACTATGTCATAACTGTGGGTCAGAGCCAGAGAGGACAGACTATGTCATAACTGTGGGTCAGGGCCAGAGAGGACAGACTATGTCATAACTGAGGGTCAGGGCCAGAGAGGACAGACTATGTCATAACTGTGGGTCAGGGCCAGAGGAGAAGACAGACTATGTCATAACTGTGGGTCAGAGCCAGAGGAGAGGACAGGCTATGTCATAACTGTGGGTCAGGGCCAGAGAGGACAGACTATGTCATAACTGTGGGTCAGGGCCAGAGAGGACAGACTATGTCATAACTGTGGGTCAGGGCCAGAGGAGAGGACAGACTATGTCATAACTGTGGGTCAGGGCCAGAGAGGACAGGCTATGTCATAACTGTGGGTCAGGGCCAGAGAGGACAGACTATGTCATAACTGTGGGTCAGGGCCAGAGAGGACAGACTATGTCATAACTGTGGGTCAGAGCCAGAGAGGACAGACTATGTCATAACTGAGGGTCAGGGCCAGAGAGGACAGACTATGTCATAACTGTGGGTCAGGGCCAGAGGAGAAGACAGACTATGTCATAACTGTGGGTCAGAGCCAGAGGAGAGGACAGGCTATGTCATAACTGTGGGTCAGGGCCAGAGGAGAAGACAGACTATGTCATAACTGTGGGTCAGAGCCAGAGGAGAGGACAGACTATGTCATAACTGTGGGTCAGGGCCAGAGAGGACAGACTATGTCATAACTGAGGGTCAGGGCCAGAGGAGAGGACAGACTATGTCATAACTGTGGGTCAGGGCCAGAGGAGAGGACAGACTATGTCATAACTGTGGGTCAGGACAGACACAAAGTGAAGAACACTTTCTATCTTCTGTCTCAAATACAGATTACTTAAGAGAGTCCTTCTCCAAATTCACAATCAAAATGTCTACAGATAAACACTGTCTACTTGTTGGGGGGAGGTCTATTGTGATAGAGCTGGTAACACAATACAGCCCAGCTTGGCACAAGGTACCTCTCCACTCCCAGCCCTTCATCCCGTATACCCAGTGGCTGTAGAGTAACATGCTATAAATGTCGTCAGAGCTCAGTCTCTACTCCTCACAGCTCTGTGTGGGTTATGACTGGCAGCAGGTCAGAGCTCAGTCTCTACTCCTCACAGCTCTGTGTGGGTTATGACTGGCAGCAGGTCAGAGCTCAGTCTCTACTCCTCACAGCTCTGTGTGGGTTATGACTGACAGTCGGTCAGAGCTCAGTCTCTACTCCTCACAGCTCTGTGTTGGTTATGACTGACAGCGGGTCAGAGCTCAGTCTCTACTCCTCACAGCTCTGTGTGGGTTATGACAGACAGCAGGTCAGAGCTCAGTCTCTACTCCTCACAGCTCTGTGTGGGTTATGACTGACAGCAGGTCAGAGCTCAGTCTCTACTCCTCACAGCTCTGTGTGGGTTATGACTGACAGCAGGTCAGAGCTCAGTCTCTACTCCTCACAGCTCTGTGTGGGTTATGACTGACAGCAGGTCAGAGCTCAGTCTCTACTCCTCACAGCTCTGTGTGGGTTATGACAGACAGCAGGTCAGAGCTCAGTTTCTACTCCTCACAGCTCTGTGTGGGTTATGACAGACAGCAGGTCAGAGCTCAGTCTCTACTCCTCACAGCTCTGTGTGGGTTATGACTGACAGCAGGTCAGAGCTCAGTCTCTACTCCTCACAGCTCTGTGTGGGTTATGACTGACAGCCGGTCAGAGCTCAGTCTCTACTCCTCACAGCTCTGTGTGGGTTATGACTGACAGCCGTTCTGAACTTGAGCACCTCAAGCGACAGGAAGTTGTCCCCATCCCTCCTGCTGATTGGACAACTTTTACACATGTTGTTGTGTGAATGAGGAAGTGCTGTAAATCCTGAGGAGGTGACGTGTTCTGAAAGACGTTGAGGATTATAATAAATACCACTTTGATGTCATACAAGCAAACCACAGACCCTTCCAAATGTGTCCTTCACGTTTCCATATAATAAAACTCATGTCATTTACAGTATCAACGTTTATGATCACTATGTTAGATATACAGTTACAAGATGTGTTGTTATACCCTGAGTTGTTCTGAACAGAATGAACCTATGTTTGTCCATTGTGAAGAAAATGTTGCCGCAGAACACTCTCCTGAATGCTCCCAGGTCTCCTTTCTATACGCAAACAAAAGTACCATCTGTTTCTGTCACGCCCTGACCTGAGAGAGCTGTTTTTCTCTGTTTAGTTAGGTCAGGGTGTGATATGGGGTGGGCATTCTATGTATTTTATTTCTATGTTTTGGCCAGGTATGGTTTCCAATCAGAGGCAGCTGTCTATCGTTGTCTCTGATTGGGAACCATACTTAAGGAGGGAAAAAGGGCTGCCTGAGTTGTGGGATCTTGATTTTGTGTAGCTGCCTTTGAGCAGCCCCAGAACGTCACGTTTCTGTCTGTTTATCCTGTTTATTGTTTTGTTCGGTTTCACTTCTAAATAAAGGATGTGGAATTACCGGCACGCTGCACCTTGGCTTATTTATGACAGGGAGCTCGAGGACAGTGATCGTGACAGTTTCTCTGAATTGTCTTGTGAAAGCCTAACACTGTAAGATCCTATTTTCTAACTTAGCTAATCATGTTGGTAATAGAACAATCTTTCAAATTGCTGCCCACCAGACCCAGATTGGGATTTATAATGGGAGGGTTTTTGGATTGCATAAAACAATAACAGTAATAGTGTGATGGTGGGAATGCAGGGTTGTGTTCCAAACAAAACAACTACAAGTCTGCTTGTTCTTAGTTCCTCAACGGCCACAGCTCTGGAGAGTTCAAATCACCTTATAATTGAACACTCATCTTTGAGTCATAAAAGTGCTTTGAAATGACTTAGGAACTGTGCACACTTTGGAGAGGTGTGTAGTGTAGACACCAGTTAGTCCTCTCCCTCAAACCCACAGTCTGGAGAGGTGTGTACTGTAGACACCAGTTAGTCCTCTCCCTCAAACCCACAGTCTGGAGAGGTGTGTACTGTAGACACCAGTTAGTCCTCTCCCTCAAACCCACAGTCTGGAGAGGTGTGTTCTGTAGACACCAGTTAGTCCTCTCCCTCAAACCCACAGTCTGGAGAGGTGTGTACTGTAGACACCAGTTAGTCCTCTCCCTCAAACCCACAGTCTGGAGAGGTGTGTACTGTAGACACCAGTTAGTCCTCTCCCTCAAACCCACAGTCTGGAGAGGTGTGTACTGTAGACACCAGTTAGTCCTCTCCCTCAAACCCACAGTCTGGAGAGGTGTGTACTGTAGACACCAGTTAGTCCTCTCCCTCAAACCCACAGTCTGGAGAGGTGTGTACTGTAGACACCAGTTAGTCCTCTCCCTCAAACCCACAGTCTGGAGAGGTGTGTACTGTAGACACCAGTTAGTCCTCTCCCTCAATCCCACAGTCTGGAGAGGTGTGTACTGTAGACACCAGTTAGTCCTCTCCCTCAATCCCACAGTCTGGAGAGGTGTGTACTGTAGACACCAGTTAGTCCTCTCCCTCAAACCCACAGTCTGGAGAGGTGTGTACTGTAGACACCAGTTAGTCCTCTCCCTCAAACCCACAGTCTGGAGAGGTGGTGTACTGTAGACACCAGTTAGTCCTCTCCCTCAAACCCACAGTCTGGAGAGGTGTGTACTGTAGACACCAGTTAGTCCTCTCCCTCAAACCCACAGTCTGGAGAGGTGTGTACTGTAGACACCAGTTAGTCCTCTCCCTCAAACCCACAGTCTGGAGAGGTGTGTACTGTAAACACCAGTTAGCCCTCTCCCTCAAACCCACAGTCTGGAGAGGTGTGTAGTGTAGACACCAGTTAGTCCTCTCCCTCAAACCCACAGTCTGGAGAGGTGTGTACTGTAGACACCAGTTAGTCCTCTCCCTCAAACCCACAGTCTGGAGAGGTGTGTACTGTAGACACCAGTTAGTCCTCTCCCTCAAACCCACAGTCTGGAGAGGTGTGTACTGTAGACACCAGTTAGTCCTCTCCCTCAAACCCACAGTCTGGAGAGGTGTGTACTGTAGACACCAGTTAGTCCTCTCCCTCAAACCCACAGTCTGGAGAGGTGTGTTCTGTAGACACCAGTTAGTCCTCTCCCTCAAACCCACAGTCTGGAGAGGTGTGTACTGTAGACACCAGTTAGTCCTCTCCCTCAAACCCACAGTCTGGAGAGGTGTGTACTGTAGACACCAGTTAGTCCTCTCCCTCAAACCCACAGTCTGGAGAGGTGTGTACTGTAAACACCAGTTAGTCCTCTCCCTCAAACCCACAGTCTGGAGAGGTGTGTACTGTAGACACCAGTTAGTCCTCTCCCTCAAACCCACAGTCTGGAGAGGTGTGTACTGTAGACACCAGTTAGTCCTCTCCCTCAATCCCACAGTCTGGAGAGGTGTGTACTGTAGACACCAGTTAGTCCTCTCCCTCAATCCCACAGTCTGGAGAGGTGTGTACTGTAGACACCAGTTAGTCCTCTCCCTCAAACCCACAGTCTGGAGAGGTGTGTACTGTAGACACCAGTTAGTCCTCTCCCTCAAACCCACAGTCTGGAGAGGTGTGTACTGTAGACACCAGTTAGTCCTCTCCCTCAAACCCACAGTCTGGAGAGGTGTGTACTGTAGACACCAGTTAGTCCTCTCCCTCAAACCCACAGTCTGGAGAGGTGTGTACTGTAGACACCAGTTAGTCCTCTCCCTCAAACCCACAGTCTGGAGAGGTGTGTACTGTAAACACCAGTTAGCCCTCTCCCTCAAACCCACAGTCTGGAGAGGTGTGTAGTGTAGACACCAGTTAGTCCTCTCCCTCAAACCCACAGTCTGGAGAGGTGTGTACTGTAGACACCAGTTAGTCCTCTCCCTCAAACCCACAGTCTGGAGAGGTGTGTACTGTAGACACCAGTTAGTCCTCTCCCTCAAACCCACAGTCTGGAGAGGTGTGTACTGTAGACACCAGTTAGTCCTCTCCCTCAAACCCACAGTCTGGAGAGGTGTGTACTGTAGACACCAGTTAGTCCTCTCCCTCAAACCCACAGTCTGGAGAGGTGTGTTCTGTAGACACCAGTTAGTCCTCTCCCTCAAACCCACAGTCTGGAGAGGTGTGTACTGTAGACACCAGTTAGTCCTCTCCCTCAAACCCACAGTCTGGAGAGGTGTGTACTGTAGACACCAGTTAGTCCTCTCCCTCAAACCCACAGTCTGGAGAGGTGTGTTCTGTAGACACCAGTTAGTCCTCTCCCTCAAACCCACAGTCTGGAGAGGTGTGTAGTGTAGACACCAGTTAGTCCTCTCCCTCAAACCCTTGTCGTTGTTTTGTCTTATCTATCACCTACTCCAACATGTTCATGAATATTCATATCATGTTACTGAATGTATCCAGAGTATTTCGTTATCAACAAATGCAGTGAAAAGTACAGTAAATGTAAAATACACAAAGAATCAACAGTGTAATGTTTGGATTCAGTCTTGTATCAGGTGAAATCAAATCAAATGTATTTATATAGCCCTTCTTACATCAGCTGATATCACAAAGTGCTGTACAGAAACCCAGCCTAAAACCCCAAACAGCAAGCAATGCAGGTGTAGAAGCACGGTGGCTAGGAAAAACTCCCTAGGAAAAACTCCCTAGAAAGGTCAAAACCTAGGAAGAAACCTAGAGAGGAACCAGGGGTGGCCAGTCCTCTTCCGGCTGTGCCGGGTGGAGATTATAACAGCACATGGCCAAGATGTTCAAATGTTCATAAATGACCAGCATTGTCAAATAATAATAATCATAGTAGTTGTCGAGGGTGCAACAAGTCAGTAACACAAGAGTAAGTGTCAGTTGGCTTTTTCATAGCCGATCTTTGAGAGTATCTCTACCGCTCCTGCTGTCTCTAGAGAGTTGAAAACAGCAGGTCTGGGACAGGTAGCACGTCCGGTGAACAGGTCAGGGTTCCAGCAGGTCTGTTGTGTCCAGGAACTTTGGTCTAATAATTGTCCCTGTAATCTTCAATCTGTTTCCTTTTCATTGCTACCCTGGTCTTGTGTATGTTTTTCATATTTCTTCTGTAAGAAACATTTCAATTCAGCTCTATTCATATAGGACAACTCCCAGCAGTGTAAAGGGTTAACAGAGGATAGTACAGTATGTAATATGAATTGAAGCACGGTGAGTGTTCTTGCTGTTGTAGATATGTGGAAACATCAGTGTGAATCAGTCACCATTTTAACAGTGTTTTTTCCCCTCCTGAATGTATCTAACTGAGCTGACGTCTATCCAGGACTCTGCTGTCTGATTGGTAAGTGTGCATGTGTTGAGTGCACGTGTGTTCCCAGTGTTGGCCCTCTAGGGATGAATAGGAAGGGTGTGTGTGCTTATTTTGTAGCCCCTCTCAGCCTGTTACACCCTACTGGCTCCCTCTCAGCCTGTTACACCCTACTGGCTCCCTCTCAGCCTGTTACACCCTACTGGCTCCCTCTCAGCCTGTTACACCCTACTGGCTCCCTCTCAGCCTGTTACACCCTACTGGCTCCCTCTCAGCCTGTTACACCCTACTGGCTCCCTCTCAGTGGAACAGCACAACCAGATCCCTGTTACCTCTTCTCATCTTACACACAACCACACCAGTGTTGTTAGGGGATTGGGCTGTACAATATACAACCACACCAGTGTTGTTAGGGGATTGGGCTGTACAACACACAACCACACCAGTGTTGTTAGGGGATTGGGCTGTACAACACACAACCACACCAGTGTTGTTAGGGGATTGGGCTGTACAACACACAACCACACCAGTGTTGTTAGGGGATTGGGCTGTACAATACACAACCACACCAGTGTTGTTAGGGGATTGGGCTGTATAACACACAACCACACCAGTGTTGTTAGGGGATTGGGCTGTACAACACACAACCACACCAGTGTTGTTAGGGGATTGGGCTGTACAACACACAACCACACCAGTGTTGTTAGGGGATTGGGCTGTACAACACACAACCACACCAGTGTTGTTAGGGGATTGGGCTGTACAACACACAACCACACCAGTGTTGTTAGGGGATTGGGCTGTACAACACACAACCACACCAGTGTTGTTAGGGGATTGGGCTGTACAACACACAACCACACCAGTGTTGTTAGGGGATTGGGCTGTACAATACACAACCACACCAGTGTTGTTAGGGGATTGGGCTGTACAATACACAACCACACCAGTGTTGTTAGGGGATAGGGATGTACAACACACAACCACACCAGTGTTGTTAGGGGATTGGGCTGTACAACACACAACCACACCAGTGTTGTTAGGGGATAAACATAGACTTCCCTGGATAAATAAAGGTTAAAGGTGCAATATGCAGAAATCGCTCGGCCATTTCCTGGTTGCTAAAATTCGAATAGTTCTCCTAATTTCAGTTTATGTGAAAAACATGAAATGTATTGTGTAGGGGATCATTGTACCATCTAAACCACTGTGAAATATATTTTCAATAACCAAAAATATTGTACTTTCAGCAGTTTGAAGCTGGTGTACAAAACCGAAAGTAAAAGACGTAAAAAAAAACTAAACTTAAGAACGGGAAGCATAGAAATAGCGCCCATAGAACATATCTACCACTTGTTGGACTTGCTTTCAAAGAGAATGACGGATCTATAAATCACATTTCTATGCGAGGTCAAAGTCATTGTTGGGCCAGCTGGTTGTCATTGTTGTCATTATAATCAGGAGGGCCGTAATCAAACCAATGGAATGTGTTTGTTGTTACTACTGTATGTCTCTCTGAGGCATCTGGTCAAAACTAGTGAATTACAGGGAAAACGTTGGAGTTTTGGAAGCAGCCCCAGCCTTGTCAGCCTTGGTAGGCTAGAGGAAATACTTTCACCTATAGTCTCGATGTGATCAGGGCCCACAAATAGGTATGGACGGAGGGTTCTTTACGTGAAGAATTCAGACTGCAGCAATATCTAGTGTTTTTGCATGGTATTGTGGTTTGTGACCCTGGTGTGTAATGTTTAAATACTACATGTACTTAAATAGTAAGGGTAGATGGTCCTCAGTCCATAAACCCTTCTCTAGGCATGTTGAGGTTTAGAATGAATCTCTGTGAACTTCGTTTCCACTTTATAATGAACTTAGCCGGCAGCCATTTTCCTGTGTTTACCAAAGGAAGCAGAATCCCTTCCTATCTGGGTGCTGACTGAAGACTGAGGGAGGATCTATAGAATACCATGATCAGGAAACATGGAAGGGGTTGGCAACATGAAAGCTAATCATATCAAGCTGATCTGTGTTGTTGTTGAAGTTGGGCAGTGAGTTGTAGATTGTTATGGGTGAGGCTCTGCAGGTTAACGCTACTGTTTAGTAGGCAGGCTGGCTACAGGCCTGGGTTAGTCAGGGCTTCAGGGAGACTGTCTGTTAGTATAGGCTGTGATGTTATCATTTATCAACAGAGGGAAGCTAGGCAGTCCCAGCTCAGGACTCTCTCTCTTCTTCTCTCTCTCTGTCTCAATTCAATGGGCTTTATTGGCATGGGAAACATATGCTTACATTGCCAAAGCAAGTGACTCTCTCTCTCTCATCATCAGTCTATCCTGGCACTTCGTTACTACGGTAGCATGCTGCTAAAGCTAATCCTCTACACCTTAGTGATGGAGCTTGGTACTGATAGATGGACCAGTATAAACCTTATCTCTATGCCCGGGAACAACCAGGAATCCAAGATGGACCCCAGGCAGCGCTGGAACCAAAACCAATGTCTCTGTTGGCAGAGCCCATGAAAAGGCCCAGATATGTTTCTTTCTGAGGTGGCATATGCTTAATCTCAAACCAAGATCATTTCATGTATTCTAATCCTCCTGCTGGCTCACAGAAGGACTGAATTAGGGGAGACATACTTTTAGGGTGTCTCCCAAATGGCATCCTATTCCCTATGATCATAGAGTGCCATTTTGGGATTTACATGAAATGTTAATTATAAATAGCTGTCTGAAGTCTCTCAGTGCCAGTCATGTAAACATACCACCCAATCAGATTAGCCTTCAAAGCTCTGTCAGTGAGATGATTGGACCAGACATCAAAGCCGTCAGCTGTTCACGAAACATTACTGTTTGTCAATGTCTTTTGTTCTGTTTTCATGTTCCTATGGAGACCAGTAGATGTTCTGTTTTCATGTTCCTATGGAGACCAGTAGATGTTCTGTTTTCATGTTCCTATGGAGACCAGTAGATGTTCTGTTTTCATGTTCCTATGGAGACCAGTAGATGTTCTGTTTTCATGTTCCTATGGAGTAGAGGTCGACCGGTTAATCGGAATGGCTGATTAATTAGGGCTGATTTTCAAGTTTTCATAACAATATAATCGGTATTTTTGGACGCCGATTTGTGTGTATTTATTTATTTATTTATTTCCATTTTTTTTTAAATGTATTTTTCATTTTTTTTTATTTAAGTAGGCAAGTCAGTTAAGAACACATTCTTATTTTCAATGACGGTCTAGGAACGGTGGGTTAACTGGCTTGTTCAGGGGCAGAACGACGGATTTTTACCTTGTCAGCTCAGGGATTCGTTTTTTGCAACCTTCCGGTTACTAGTCCAACGCTCTAACCACCTGCCTTACATTGCACTCCACGAGGAGCCTGCGTGGCAGGCTGACTACCTGTTACGCGAGGACAGCAAGAAGCCAAGGTAAGTTGCTAGCTAGCATTAAACTTATCTTATAAAAAACAATCAAATCTTAACATAATCACTAGTTAAACTAGTAATATCATCAACCATGTGTAGTTATCTAGCGTGTCCTGGGTTGCATATAATCGATGCGTTGCCTGTTAATTTCTCATCGAATCACAGCCTACTTCCACAAAACGGGTGATGCGTATTTGCGAAAAAAGCACTGTCGTTGCACCAATGTACCTAACCATAAACATCAATGCCTTTCTTTAAAATCAATACACAAGTATATATTTTTAAACCTGCATATTTAGTTAATATTGCCTGCTAACATGAATTTCTTATAACTAGGGAAATTGTGTCACTTCTCTTGTGATCCGTGCAAGCAGTCAGGGTATATGCAGCAGTTTGGGCCGCCTGGCTCATTGCGAACTGTGTGAAGTCCATTTATTCCAAACAAAGGCCGTAATTAACTTTCCAGAATTGTACATAATTATGACATAACATTGAAGGTTGTACAATGTAACAGCAATATTTAGACGTATGGATGCCATCCGTTACATAAAATATGTAACGGTTCCGTATTTCACTGAAAGAATAAACGTTTTGTTTCAAAATGATAGTTTCCGGATTCGACCATTTTAATGACCAAAGGCTCGTATTTCTGTGTGTTATTATGTTATAATTAAGTCTATGATTTGATAGAGCAGTCTGACTCAGCGATGGTAGGCACCAGCAGGCTCGTAAGCATTCATTCAGACAGCACTTTCGTGCGTTTGCCAGCAGCTCTTCGCAATGCTTCAAGCATTGTGCCGTTTATGACTTCAAGCCTATCAACTCCCGAGATGAGGCTGGTGTAACCGATGTGAAATGGCTAGCTAGTTAGCCGGGTGCGTGCTAATAGCGTTTCTAACGTCACTCGCTCTGAGACTTGGGAGTGGTTGTTCCCCTTGCTCTACATGGGTAACGCTGCTTCGAGGGTGGCTGTTGTCGATGTGTTCCTGGTTCGAGCGAGGAGAGGGACGGAAGCTATACTGTTACACTGGCAATACTAAAGTGCCTATAAGAACATCCAATAGTCAAAGGTATATGAAATACAAATCGTATAGAGAGAAATAGTCTTATAATTCCTATAATAACTACAACCTAAAACTTCTTACCTGGGAATATTGAAGACTCATGTTAAAAGGAACCACCAGCTTTCATATATTCTCATGTTCTGAGCAAGGAACTTAAACGTTAGCTTTTTTACATGGCACATATTGCACTTTTACTTTCTTCTCCAACACTTTGTTTTTGCATTATTTAAACCAAATTGAACATGTTTCATTATTTATTTGAGGCTAAATTGATTTTATTGATGTATTATATTAAGTTAAAATAAGTGTTCATTCAGTATTGTTGTAATTGTCATTATTACAAATAAATAAAATAAAAAGGCATTTTAAAAAACGGCCGATTAATCGGTATCGGCTTTTGTTGGTCCTCCAATAATCGGTATCGGCGTTGAAAAATCATAGTCGGTCGACCTCTACTATGGAGACCAGTAGATGTTCTGTTTTCATGTTCCTATGGAGACCAGTAGATGCTCTGTTTTCATGTTCCTATGAAGAGCAGTAGATGCTCTGTTTTCATGTTCCTACGGAGACCAGTAGATGTGCTGAGGCTGGAGGTGGGTCTGGTTATGTGACTGGGGTTGGGGTACAGGGCTGGAGCTGGGTCTGGTTATGTGACTGGGGTTGGGGTACAGGGCTGGAGCTGGGTCTGGGGACTGGGGTACAGGGCTGGAGCTGGGTCTGGTTATGTGACTGGGGTTGGGGTACAGGGCTGGAGCTGGGTCTGGGGACTGGGGTACAGGGCTGGAGCTGGGTCTGGTTATGTGACTGGGGTTGGGGTACAGGGCTGGAGCTGGGTCTGGGGACTGGGGTACAGGGCTGGAGCTGGGTCTGGGGACTGGGGTACAGGGCTGGTGCTGGGTCTGGGTCTGGGGACTGGGGTACAGGGCTGGAGCTGTACCAGGTGGGTCTGGTTATGTGACTGGGGTTGGGGTACAGGGCTGTGGGTTGGAGCTGGGTCTGGTTATGTGACTGGGGTTACCAGCAGGCTCGTAAGCATTCATTCAGACAGCACTTTCGTGCGTTTGCCAGCAGCTCTTCGCAATGCTTCAAGCATTGTGCCGTTTATGACTTCAAGCCTATCAACTCCCGAGATGAGGCTGGTGTAACCGATGTGAAATGGCTAGCTAGTTAGCCGGGTGCGTGCTAATAGCGTTTCTAACGTCACTCGCTCTGAGACTTGGGAGTGGTTGTTCCCCTTGCTCTACATGGGTAACGCTGCTTCGAGGGTGGCTGTTGTCGATGTGTTCCTGGTTCGAGCGAGGAGAGGGACGGAAGCTATACTGTTACACTGGCAATACTAAAGTGCCTATAAGAACATCCAATAGTCAAAGGTATATGAAATACAAATCGTATAGAGAGAAATAGTCTTATAATTCCTATAATAACTACAACCTAAAACTTCTTACCTGGGAATATTGAAGACTCATGTTAAAAGGAACCACTAGCTTTCATATGTTCTCATGTTCTGAGCAAGGAACTTAAACGTTAGCTTTTTTACATGGCACATATTGCACTTTTACTTTCTTCTCCAACACTTTGTTTTTGCATTATTTAAACCAAATTGAACATGTTTCATTATTTATTTGAGGCTAAATTGATTTTATTGATGTATTATATTAAGTTAAAATAAGTGTTCATTCAGTATTGTTGTAATTGTCATTATTACAAATAAATAAAATAAAAAGACATTTTAAAAAACGGCCGATTAATCGGTATCGGCTTTTGTTGGTCCTCCAATAATCGGTATCGGCGTTGAAAAATCATAGTCGGTCGACCTCTACTATGGAGACCAGTAGATGTTCTGTTTTCATGTTCCTATGGAGACCAGTAGATGCTCTGTTTTCATGTTCCTATGAAGAGCAGTAGATGCTCTGTTTTCATGTTCCTACGGAGACCAGTAGATGTGCTGAGGCTGGAGGTGGGTCTGGTTATGTGACTGGGGTTGGGGTACAGGGCTGGAGCTGGGTCTGGTTATGTGACTGGGGTTGGGGTACAGGGCTGGAGCTGGGTCTGGGGACTGGGGTACAGGGCTGGAGCTGGGTCTGGTTATGTGACTGGGGTTGGGGTACAGGGCTGGAGCTGGGTCTGGGGACTGGGGTACAGGGCTGGAGCTGGGTCTGGTTATGTGACTGGGGTTGGGGTACAGGGCTGGAGCTGGGTCTGGGGACTGGGGTACAGGGCTGGAGCTGGGTCTGGGGACTGGGGTACAGGGCTGGTGCTGGGTCTGGTTATGTGACTGGGGTTGGGGTACAGGGCTGGAGCTGGGTCTGGTTATGTGACTGGGGTTGGGGTACAGGGCTGGAGCTGGGTCTGGGGACTGGGGTACAGGGCTGGAGGTGGGTCTGGTTATGTGACTGGGGTTGGGGTACAGGGCTGTGGGTTGGAGCTGGGTCTGGTTATGTGACTGGGGTTGGGGTACAGGGCTGGAGCTGGGTCTGGTTATGTGACTGGGGTTGGGGTACAGGGCTGGAGCTGGGTCTGGTTATGTGACTGGGGTTGGGGTTGGGGTACAGGGCTGGAGCTGGAGCTGGGTCTGGTTATGTGACTGGGGTTGGGGTACAGGGCTGGAGCTGGGTCTGGTTATGTGACTGGGGTTGGGGTACAGGGCTGGAGCTGGGTCTGGTTATGTGACTGGGGTTGGGGTACAGGGCTGGAGCTGGGTCTGGTTATGTGACTGGGGTTGGGGTACAGGGCTGGAGCTGGGTCTGGGGACTGGGGTACAGGGCTGGAGCTGGGTCTGGTTATGTGACTGGGGTTGGGGTACAGGGCTGGAGCTGGGTCTGGGGACTGGGGTACAGGGCTGGAGGTGGGTCTGGTTATGTTACTGGGGTTGGGGTACAGGGTTGGAGCTGGGTCTCGTTATGTGACTGGGGTTGGGGTACAGGGCTGGAGCTGGGTCTGGGGACTGGGGTTGGGGTACAGGGCTGGAGCTGGGTCTGGGGACTGGGGTTGGGGTACAGGGCTGGAGCTGGGTCTGGGGACTGGGGTTGGGGTACAGGGCTGGAGCTGGGTCTGGGGACTGGGGTTGGGGTACAGGGCTGGAGCTGGGTCTGGGGACTGGGGTTGGGGTACAGGGCTGGAGCTGGGTCTGGTTATGTGACTGGGGTTGGGGTACAGGGCTGGAGCTGGGTCTGGGGACTGGGGTACAGGGCTGGAGGTGGGTCTGGTTATGTGACTGGGGTTGGGGTACAGGGCTGTGGGTTGGAGCTGGGTCTGGTTATGTGACTGGGGTTGGGGTACAGGGCTGGAGCTGGGTCTGGTTATGTGACTGGGGTTGGGGTACAGGGTTGGAGCTGGGTCTGGTTATGTGACTGGGGTTGGGGTACAGGGCTGGAGCTGGGTCTGGTTATGTGACTGGGGTTGGGGTACAGGGTTGGAGCTGGGTCTCGTTATGTGACTGGGGTTGGGGTACAGGGCTGGAGCTGGGTCTGGGGACTGGGGTTGGGGTACAGGGCTGGAGCTGGGTCTGGGGACTGGGGTTGGGGTACAGGGCTGGAGCTGGGTCTGGGGACTGGGGTTGGGGTACAGGGCTGAAGCTGGGTCTGGGGACTGGGGTTGGGGTACAGGGCTGGAGCTGGGTCTGGGGACTGGGCTAGGGAATAAGGCAGCAGGTTAATAGTGATGGGGCTGGATCTGATACTGGGTAGGATTAGGATACTCAGCGTCTCTGATCGCTGACTGGCTGGTCTGACAATGGAAATGACAACACATAGAGAGACTGTGTCTCAGTTCGGTGGGAGTGAGGCTGCGAGAGAGGCTGGGAGAGAGAGGCTGGGAGAGAATGGGAGAGAGAGGCTGGGAGAGAGGCTCAGGGAGAGGCTGGGAGAGAGAGGCTGGGAGAGGCTGGGAGAGAGAGGCTGGGAGAGAGAGAGGCTGGTAGAGAAAGAGACTGGGAGAGAGGCTCAGGGAGAGGCTCAGGGAGAGGCTCAGGGAGAGGCTCAGGGAGAGGCTGGTAGAGCGAGGGGCTGGTAGAGAGAGGGGCTGGTAGAGAGAGGGGCTGGTAGAGAGAGGGGCTGGTAGAGAGAGGGGCTGGTAGAGAGAGGGGCTGGTAGAGAGAGAGGCTGGTAGAGAGAGAGGCTGGTAGAGAGAGAGGCTGGTAGAGAGAGAGGCTGGTAGAGAGAGAGGCTGGTAGAGAGAGAGGCTGGTAGAGAGAGAGGCTGGTAGAGAGCCTAAGAGAAGCTTGGTTACGGCTGGTAGAGCAGTGGGCTGTAGCCGGCGAGGGCTGATCTCTGTAGCGTGACCTCGTGGAGTAACCCCATTGTTAACCTGCAGTTAGCAGATCAGGACAGAGTCTGCCTCCCTCCCTCTACCACAATGCCAGCCTGGTGGGGTGTGGTCTATCATACAGTGTGGAGGGTTGTCATGACCAGCTGCTTCAGCCAGGGATAATGAATCTAGGGACACGGTCTGTGAGGAGAGTGAGACAGAGTGGCTCTTCTGCTCCGTGTTCACCACAGTGATCTTCAGTATTGTACCGGAGGCTGAATGTTGATCATGGGGATGGATTACAGTTGCATTGAGCTTCTCACTAGTAGGTCTCAAAGCCCTTGACATTTAGTCAGGGTGAATCACCTACCTCATCCACCACCAGGCTACTCACTGAACTATGCAGCACCATAGAAGAAGCAGGTGAAATCTGTCCGTTAAGGGAGAGTAGTGACTGTTAAACCAGCTGAACATGGAGAAGTGATGTCCTAGTGGATCTCCCTAATTGGACAATAACGATTTGAATTAAAGCAGTATGGTTGTAAACATAGAAATAGAATGACTAGAACAGTGAAGAATAGTAATTATATTTGTATGGTTAATGTCATTGTGTTACAGCACTATTGTCTCTTGCTGCAGCAGTAGGAGGCTGCAGGAGGCTGTAAGAGGCTGCAGCAGTAGGAGGCTGCAGCAGTAGAGGCTGTAAGAGGCTGCAGCAGTAGAGGCTGTAAGAGGCTGCAGCAGTAGGAGGCTGCAGCAGTAGGAGGCTGCAGCAGTAGGAGGCTGCAGCAGTAGGAGGCTGCAGCAGTAGGAGGCTGCAGCAGTAGGAGGCTGCAGGAGGCTGCAGGAGGCTGCAGGAGGCTGCAGGAGTAGGAGGCAGCAGGAGGCTGCAGCAGTAGACCCAGACATCAGGTGCACTGTCAGCATGTTCTAGCCTGGAGTGAATCCATGTGATGTGCAGCCAATTTCCTCCATCAGACACCCACCAACCACACCTACATGTACTGTATGGAGAGACGGCCTGACTCCCAAATGGCACCCTGTTCCCTATTGAGTGCACAGTTTTTTTCCCAGGGCCTCTGGTCCAAATTAGTACACTATATAGGGAATAGGGTGCCATTTGGGACTCACACAGGATATTTCAGTCTCAACCAGCCCTAAGGCTCTACTGCTGAACAGAACAAAATGGTTTGCAACCTGTCTGCCAATATTGGCTGACGTGTTTGGATAGAGATGGTGTTGGACTGGGGAGCAGACCTTTTTGGTTTATGGTGTAGTGTCTGTCTTATCTGGCATAACTGAAGAGAGACTGATTTAAGAGAGAGATTTTTATATTTACAGACATGTATTTTATCTATAGAGAGTTTTTAAAATGTATTTTTAACCTCTTTTTCTCCCCAATTTCATGGTATCCAATTGGTAGTTACAGTCTTGTCTCATCGCTGCAAACGGTTGAGAGCCGTGCGTCCTCCGAAACACAACCCAGAGGCTTTATATAGTATAAACCACTGCTTCTTGACCCAATGCCCACTTAACCCGGAAGCCAGCCGCACCAATGTGTCGGAGGAAACACTGTACACCTGGCGACCGTGTCAGCATGCACTGTGCCCGGCCCGCCACAGGAGTCGCTAGAGCGCGGTGAGACAAGGACTTCCCTACCGGCCAAACCCTCCCCTAACCCGGACGGCGCTGGGCCAATTGTGCGCCGCCCTCATGGGTCTCCCGGTCGCAGCCGTCTGCAACAGAGCCTGGACTCGAGCCCAGAATCTCTAGTGGCACAGCTAGCACTGTGATGCAGAGCCTTAGACCACTGCCCCAATCGAGAGGCCTGTGTAGAGGGAGTTTTACTGGGATCATACAGATCAGTCAGAGTTATACAGTGTGTTGTCAACAAGTGGTTTTAACATGTCTGGGTTGAATATTTTCCCGGTATTTCCCGCCAAAACCTGAAGTGTCATTCAAAGCATTATAAAACATGTGTACACTACATGACCAAAAGTATGTGGACACAAGCCCGTCGACATGCAGCGGGAGTATTAGTGAGGTCGGGCACTGATGTTGGGCGATTAGGCCTGGCTCGCAGTCGCCGTTTCAATTCATCCCAAAGGTGTTCGATGGGGTTGAGGTCAGGGCTCTGTGAAGGCCAGTCAAGTTTTTCCACACAGATCTCAACAAACCATTTCCTTATAGACACAGGGGCATTGTCATGCTGAAACACTGTTTTGGTTACTACGTGATTCATATCTGTTATTTTATAGTTTTGATGTCTTCACTATTATTCTACAATGTAGAAAATAGTAAAAATAAAGAAAAACCCTTGAATGAGTAGGTGTGTCCAACTTTTGACTGGTACTGTATATATTTGACTGGTACTGTATATATTTGACTGGTACTGTATATATATTTGACTGGTACTGTATATATTTGACTGGTACTGTATATATTTGACTGGTACTGTATATATATTTGACTGGTACTGTATATATTTGACTGGTACTGTATATATATTTGACTGGTACTGTATATATTTGACTGGTACTGTATATATATTTGACTGGTACTGTATATATTTGACTGGTACTGTATATATATTTGACTGGTACTGTATATATATTTGACTGGTACTGTATATATTTGACTGGTACTGTATATATTTGACTGGTACTGTATATATTTGGACACACCTACTCATTCAAGGGTTTTATATATATACACACTGTAGGCTCCTGTATAGTGTTGAGTTATTACATCATGTGGCACCCTATTCCCTACATAGAGCGCTGCTTTTGGGCCCTGGTTAAATGTAGTGCACTATGTAGGGAATAGGGTGGAATTTGGGACACTGCACGTGTGATGATTTAAAGATTAGGATGCAGTCTGGAAATTCTGCTTGTCTGTCTGGCGTTGGCAGGTATGTGATAAAGTAGAATCTGGCGTTGTTGGGTGGGAGAGAGGCTGGAAGAGGCTAGTAGAGAGAGAGAGGTTGGAAGAGAGCCTGGGAGAGGCTTGGAGAAACGCTGGGAGAGGCTTGGAGAAACGCTGGGAGAGAGCCATGTGATAAAGCAGAATCTCGGGCTGCCAGGTATGTAATAAAGGAGAATCTGGCGTTGCCAGGTATGTGATAAAGTAGAAAAGGACGTTGCCAGTAATGTGATGAAGCAGAATCTCGGGTTGCCAGGTATGTGATGCTGTTTGGGGTTTTAGGCAGGGTTTCTGTACAGCACTTTGAGATATCAGCTGATGCAAGAAGGGCTTTATAAATACATTTGATTTGATTTGTGATAAAGCAGAATCTGGCGTTGCCAGGTGTGTAATAAAGCAGAATCTCGGGTTGCCAGGTAAGTGATAAAGGAGAATCTGGCGTTGCCAGGTGTGTAATAAAGCAGAATTTGGCGTTGCCAGGTGTGTGATAAAGCAGAATCTCGGGTTGCCAGGTGTGTGATAAAGCAGAATCTCGGGTTGCCAGGTAAGAGATAAAGGAGAATCTGGCATTGCCAGGTGTGTGATAAAGCAGAGTCTGGCGTTGCCAGGGAATTTCTGGTTTTGGTGATTCCATTGGCCGATACCAAAGCAAACACCAACAGGTGAACAAAACCTAATAACGCTGATGCTTTTCTGAAGAAAGAATTGAGACTTTATCTAAGGAAAACACAATCTGTCTCCAAGTAAATGGAATGTCTTTACTGCCGGTTAGGGGTTAGGTTATATTATATGAGGAAGTAATCATTTCTCTCTTTCCTCTGTTGCTGCCATTATAAGTAGAGGCCAAAGAACAGAATGGAAAGGGGAGAGGAAGAGATGAGGGGGAGAGGAGGAGGAGGTGGAGAGGAGGAGGAGGTGGAGAGAGGAAGTGAGAGGAGCAGGAGGCGAGAGGAGCAGGAGGAGAGAGGAGGAGGAGGAGGTAAGGAGGAGAGAGGAGGCGAGAGGAGCAGGAGGCGAGAGGAGCAGGAGGAGAGAGGAGGAGGTAAGGAGGAGAGAGGAGAGAGGAGGAGAGAGGAGGCGAGAGGAGCAGGAGGAGAGAGGAGGAGGAGGAGGTAAGAGGAGGCGAGAGGAGGCGAGAGGAGCAGGAGGAGAGAGGAGGAGGAAAGGAGGAGAGAGGAGGAGGAAAGGAGGAGAGAGGAGGAGGAGGATAGAAGTGGAGAGGACAGAGGAGAGGAGTTATATCCACTTTGCATGGAACATGAGTACAGGGTCCCTAAAACAGCCATCTGTCCCTGCCTGTCCATCCATCAACCCTGAGTGTCCTGCCTCACCCTGTGGGCCTGACTGGGCCTGTCGTACTGGGCATGACCAATGGCTGTGTGACTCAGGTATGGAAGAGAACAGTGGCCCAGGACCAGAGGATTCTAACCATCTGTCTGTATGACTTCATGACAGACAGGAGAGAGAGATGTGTGTACAGCAGGGTTACAGTCAGTTCACTTTTCAATTCACAAGCCTATTGTTTTCTAGGAGATTTTCTATGAATTGACTGAAGTGAAAACTGAATTCTCCCAGACTACTGGAGTGTCCAGGCCCAGTCAGGGCCCAGCCCAGATGGGATGCCAAACCCCGTAGGACGGCTGCTGGCCGTGTTCCTCACCTCAAGGAGCAGAGACTGAGCTCTGACTGGCTGTCAGTCATAACCCACACAGAGCTGTGAGGAGTAGAGACTGAGCTCTGACCGGCTGTCAGTCATAACCCACACAGAGCTGTGAGGAGTAGAGACTGAGCTCTGACCGGCTGTCAGTCATAACCCACACAGAGCTGTGAGGAGTAGAAACTGAGCTCTGACCTGCTGTCAGTCATAACCCACACAGAGCTGTGAGGAGTAGAGACTGAGCTCTGACCTGCTGTCAGTCATAACCCACACAGAGCTGTGAGGAGTAGAGACTGAGCTCTGACCGGCTGTCAGTCATAACCCACACAGAGCTGTGAGGAGTAGAGACTGAGCTCTGACCGGCTGTCAGTCATAACCCACACAGAGCTGTGAGGAGTAGAGACTGAGCTCTGACCGGCTGTCAGTCATAACCCACACAGAGCTGTGAGGAGTAGAGACTGCCCTAATCTGCCATTTTCAACCCGTAACTGGATATGAGTGTAAAGGGTTAAATCAACCCCGACCTACACATCAGTGAACTATTGTACCTGAACTAACTACTGGGGAAAATACCAGATAATTCACCTCACTTACCTTGCTCATTCAGATCTACCGTTCACTGCATGAACAGACAGTAATAAACACTACCTATGTGTCCCAAATGGCACCCTATTCCCTACATTGTGCACTACTTTTGACCAGGGCCCATTGGGAATAGGGTGCCATTTGGGACACAGCCTATATAATAGAAGATAACAGCCAATAAAACATTGTGAATGTCTCACCAGCCACAGAATGATAATGGGGCCTTTCCACACTCAATACAATGCCACTGGTGATACAGTAGAATCATTCAAATATGTACTTTAACCCTGTATCATAGCAGCATGTAGCTAGCACTTTAACCCTGTATCATAGCAGCATGTAGCTAGTACTATAACCCTGTATCATAGCATATAGCTAGTACTTTAACCCTGTATCATAGCAGCATGTAGCTAGCACTTTAACCCTGTATCATAGCAGCATGTAGCTAGTACTTTAACCCTGTATCATAGCATAATGTAGCTAGTACTTTAACCCTGTATCACAGCAGAATGTAGCTAGTACTATAACCCTGTATCATAGCAGAATGTAGCTAGTACTTTAACCCTGTATCATAGCAGAATGTAGCTAGTACTTTAACCCTGTATCATAGCAGCATGTAGCTAGTACTTTAACCCTGTATCACAGCAGAATGTAGCTAGTACTATAACCCTGTATCATAGCAGAATGTAGCTAGTACTTTAACCCTGTATCATAGCAGCATGTAGCTAGTACTTTAACCCTGTATCATAGCAGCATGTAGCTAGTACTTTAACCCTGTATCATAGCAGCATGTAGCTAGTACTTTAACCCTGTATCACAGCAGCATGTAGCTAGTACTTTAACCCTGTATCATAGCAGCATGTAGCTAGTACTATAACCCTGTATCATAGCAGCATGTAGCTAGTACTATAACCCTGTATCATAGCAGCATGCAGCTAGTACTTTAACCCTGTATCATAGCAGCATGTAGCTAGTACTTTAACCCTGTATCATAGCAGAATGTAGCTAGTACTATAACCCTGTATCATAGCAGCATGCAGCTAGTACTATAACCCTGTATCATAGCAGCATGTAGCAAGTACTTTAACCCTGTATCATAGCAGCATGTAGCTAGTACTTTAACCCTGTATCATAGCAGAATGTAGCTAGTACTTTAACCCTGTATCATAGCAGCATGTAGCTAGTACTTTAACCCTGTATCATAGCAGAATGTAGCTAGTACTTTAACCCTGTATCATAGCAGCATGTAGCTAGTACTTTAACCCTGTATCATAGCAGAATGTAGCTAGTACTTTAACCCTGTATCATAGCAGCATGTAGCTAGTACTTTAACCCTGTATCATAGCAGAATGTAGCTAGTACTTTAACCCTGTATCATAGCAGCATGTAGCTAGTACTTTAACCCTGTATCATAGCAGCATGTAGCTAGTACTTTAACCCTGTATCATAGCAGAATGGAGCTAGTACTTTA
Source organism: Salmo trutta (assembly GCF_901001165.1). NCBI lineage: Eukaryota > Metazoa > Chordata > Actinopteri > Salmoniformes > Salmonidae > Salmo > Salmo trutta. The sequence continues at coordinate 5,564 of NW_021822887.1, read as the reverse complement.
ACCCTGTATCATAGCAGAATGTAGCTAGTACTTTAACCCTGTATCATAGCAGCATGTAGCTAGTACTTTAACCCTGTATCATAGCAGCATGTAGCTAGTACTTTAACCCTGTATCATAGCAGCATGTAGCTAGTACTTTAACCCTGTATCATAGCAGAATGTAGCTAGTACTTTAACCCTGTATCATAGCAGAATGTAGCTAGTATTTTTGCAAAATTCAACCAAATTCAACCCTGACTGAAAATGTCTCTGGGTTGTGAGTGTCTGTTCATGAAGACTGAGATACTTCAGAATATTTTTCAATCTCCAGCTCTTAGAAAACAAAAGAAAAAACTTTTGAAGATATCGTACTGACTGAGAAGAAAGAAGTCTAACCTCCGTTTCAAGGGTGACTGACTCACTCCACACACTTTAAGGCATTTCAAAGCCACACACTGCTGAGCAAACACAGAGTAGACACACACCAGCAGAGCCAGCTAGCATTCAGACTCACAGAGCTGGTTTCAAGGAGGAGGAGGAGGAGGCTGAACCCTCCACAGGATCAATAACAGCTTCTCCTGAGGAAACTGATCCCACAGAGTGAGAAAACACACACACACACACACACACACACACACACACAGGAGGTAAACACACACCAAACACACACACACGAAGTATACACACACCAAACACACACACACAGGAGGTAAACACACAAACACACCAAACACACACGAGGTATACACACACACACACACACACACACGGTATATACACACACACACACACACACACACACACACACACACACACAACCCCCTGGTGAAGCACTCATCCACTTCAGTTCATCATGTCACACAGTTTAAGCCCCGGCCCACTACGACAATAACCAGCAAAGCAAAGGTACTGCCTGTATTTGCTCTTTAATAACATCCACTTGACCTTTGAACTAACCTTTGAATAGTGTATACATACATACAAACAACATCACAATAGCTGGTAGTGGATGATAACATGAAATGATCCTGTATTGTCTGCTTGAGCAGGACGGTGTCTTGCTGTCTGGCTTCATAATGCTCCTTGGATTCATATCAGGAATCCTACACAGCAAGAGGTAGATCTGGGCTATTCTCATTCCCAACCATGTGTATTTCACCTGCTGCTACTTTCACCTGGTGAGCCAGGCTCCGTCTACATCTGAGCTATAGACAAGGCAGACGTCACTGGCTCAGGTCTTCAAAGAGAATCAGCAGATGTTTGGCATGATCAGATAGAAGCATTACACAGGGAATTAGATAAAAGGATGAAAGAGATGTGAACCAGAGAGGGATAATGAAAGAAGGTATACTGCAATGTAGTCTAGCTAGCTACTCTATGGGGGGAATAGCACCATGTAGTCTAGCTAGCTACTCTATGAGGATAAATAGCACCATGTAGTCTAGCTAGCTACTCTATGGGGGAAATAGCACCATGTAGTCTAGCTAGCTACTCTATGAGGGAAATAGCGCCATGTAGTCTAGCTAGCTACTCTATGGGGGGAAACAGCACCATGTAGTCTAGCTAGCTACTCTATGAGGATAAATAGCACCATGTAGTCTAGCTAGCTACTCTATGAGGATAAATAGCACCATGTAGTCTAGCTAGCTACTCTATGAGGATAAATAGCACCATGTAGTCTAGCTAGCTACTCTATGGGGGGAATAGCACCATGTAGTCTAGCTAGCTACTCTATGAGGATAAATAGCACCATGTAGTCTAGCTAGCTACTCTATGAGGATAAATAGCACCATGTAGTCTAGCTAGCTACTCTATGGGGGAAATAGCACCATGTAGTCTAGCTAGCTACTCTATGAGGAGAAATAGCACCATGTAGTCTAGCTAGCTACTCTATGGGGGAAATAGCACCATGTAGTCTAGCTAGCTACTCTATGAGGAGAAATAGCACCATGTAGTCTAGCTAGCTACTCTATGAGGAGAAATAGCACCATGATGACTAGCTAGCTACTCTATGAGGAGAAATAGCACCATGTAGTCTAGCTAGCTACTCTATGGGGGAAATAGCACCATGATGACTAGCTAGCTACTCTATGGGGGAAATAGCACCATGTAGTCTAGCTAGCTACTCTATGGGGGGAAATAGCACCATGATGACTAGCTAGCTACTCTATGAGGAGAAATGGCACCATGTAGTCTAGCTAGCTACTCTATGGGGGGAAATAGCACCATGTAGTCTAGCTAGCTACTCTATGAGGAGAAATAGCACCATGTAGTCTAGCTAGCTACTCTATGGGGGGGAAATAACACCATGTAGTCTAGCTAGCTACTCTATGGGGGGAAATAACACCATGTAGTCTAGCTAGCTACTCTATGAGGAGAAATAGCACCATGTAGTCTAGCTAGCTACTCTATGAGGAGAAATAGCACCATGTAGTCTAGCTAGCTACTCTATGAGGAGAAATAGCACCATGTAGTCTAGCTAGCTACTCTATGGGGGAAATAGCACCATGTAGTCTAGCTAGCTACTCTATGGGGGGAAATAGCACCATGATGACTAGCTAGCTACTCTATGAGGAGAAATGGCACCATGTAGTCTAGCTAGCTACTCTATGGGGGAAATAACACCATGTAGTCTAGCTAGCTACTCTATGGGGGAAATAGCACCATGTAGTCTAGCTAGCTACTCTATGAGGAGAAATAGCACCATGTAGTCTAGCTAGCTACTCTATGAGGAGAAATAGCACCATGTAGTCTAGCTAGCTACTCTATGGGGGGAAATAGCACCATGTAGTCTAGCTAGCTACTCTATGAGGAGAAATAGCACCATGTAGTCTAGCTAGCTACTCTATGAGGAGAAATAGCACCATGTAGTCTAGCTAGCTACTCTATGGGGGGAAATAGCACCATGTAGTCTAGCTAGCTACTCTATGAGGAGAAATAGCACCCTGTAGTCTAGCTAGCTACTCTATGGGGGGAAATAGCACCATGTAGTCTAGCTAGCTACTCTATGAGGAGAAATAGCACCATGTAGTCTAGCTAGCTACTCGATGGGGGGAAATAACACCATGTAGTCTAGCTAGCTACTCTATGGGGGAAATAACACCATGTAGTCTAGCTAGCTACTCTATGGGGGAAATAACACCATGTAGTCTAGCTAGCTACTCTATGAGGAGAAATGGCACCATGTAGTCTAGCTAGCTACTCTATGTGGGAAATAGCACCATGATGACTAGCTAGCTACTCTATGGGGGAAATAGCACCATGATGACTAGCTAGCTACTCTATGGGGGAAATAGCACCATGTAGTCTAGCTAGCTACTCTATGGGGGGAAATAGCACCATGATGACTAGCTAGCTACTCTATGAGGAGAAATAGCACCATGTAGTCTAGCTAGCTACTCTATGAGGAGAAATAGCACCATGTAGTCTAGCTAGCTACTCTATGAGGAGAAATAGCACCATGTAGTCTAGCTAGCTACTCTATGAGGAGAAATAGCACCATGATGACTAGCTAGCTACTCTATGAGGAGAAATAGCACCATGTAGTCTAGCTAGCTACTCTAAGGGGGAAATAACACCATGTAGTCTAGCTAGCTACTCTATGAGGAGAAATAGCACCATGTAGTCTAGCTAGCTACTCTATGGGGGAAATAACACCATGTAGTCTAGCTAGCTACTCTATGGGGGAAATAGCACCATGTAGTCTAGCTAGCTACTCTATGAGGAGAAATAGCACCATGTAGTCTAGCTAGCTACTCTATGAGGAGAAATAGCACCATGTAGTCTAGCTAGCTACTCTATGGGGGGAAATAGCACCATGTAGTCTAGCTAGCTACTCTATGAGGAGAAATAGCACCATGTAGTCTAGCTAGCTACTCTATGAGGAGAAATAGCACCATGTAGTCTAGCTAGCTACTCTATGGGGGGAAATAGCACCATGTAGTCTAGCTAGCTACTCTATGAGGAGAAATAGCACCATGTAGTCTAGCTAGCTACTCTAAGAGGAGAAATAACACCATGTAGTCTAGCTAGCTACTCTATGGGGGAAATAGCACCATGTAGTCTAGCTAGCTACTCTATGGGGGGAAATAGCACCATGTAGTCTAGCTAGCTACTCTATGGGGGGAAATAGCACCATGTAGTCTAGCTAGCTACTCTATGAGGATAAATAGCACCATGTAGTCTAGCTAGCTAATCTATGGGGGGAAACTAATTTTCAGCTAAACATAAAGGTAACTGGCTAAATAAAGGAAACACTTGAGTAAATGATTGATACCAAGTACATTGAAAGCAAGTGCTTCAACACAGATGTGGTTCCTGAGTTAATTAAGTTGCCTCTTATTTTGGCTACAAGAAGTGATCTCAGTGACTTTGAAAGAGGGTCTCAAAGAGGGGTTTCAAAGAAGCATAGGGGGTTTAAAGGGTGTGTGTGTGTATACACAGTTGAAGTCGGAAGTTTACATACACCTTAGCCAAATACATTTAAACTCAGTTTTTCACAATTCCTGACACTTAATCCAAGGAAAAATTCCCTGTTTTAGGTCAGTTAGGATCACCACTTTATTTTAAGAATGTGAAATGTCAGAATAATAGTAGAGAGAATGATTTATTTCAGCTTTTATTTCTTCCATCACATTCCCAGTGGGTCAGAAGTTTACATACACTCAATTAGTACATGGTAGCATTGCCTTTAAATTGTTTAACACAAGCTTCCCACAATAAGTTGGGTGAATTTTGGTCCATTCCTCCTGACAGAGCTGGTGTAACTGAGTCAGGTTTGTAGGCCTCCTTGCTCGTAGACACTTTTTCAGTTCTGCCTACAAATTTTCTATAGGATTGAGGTCAGGGCTTTGTGATGGCCATTCCAATACCTTGACTTTGTTGTCCTTAAGCCATTTTGCCACAACTTTGGAAGTATGCTTGCGGTCATTGTCCATTTGGAAGACCCATTTGCGACCAAGCTTTAACTTCCTGACTGATGTCTTGAGATGTTGCTTCAATATATCCACATAATTTTCCTTCCTCATGATGCAGTCTATTTTGTGAAGTACACCAGTCCCTCCTGCAGCAAAGCACCCCCACAACATGATGCTGCCACCCCCGTGCTTCACGGTTGGGATGGTATTCTTCGGCGTGCAAGCCTCCCCCTTTTTCCTCCAAACATCACGATGGTCATTATGGCCAAACAGTTCTATTTTTGTTTCATCAGACTAGAGGACGATCTTTGTCCCCATGTGCAGTTGCAAACCGTAGTCTGGCTTTTTTATGGCGGTTTTGGAGCAGTGGCTTCTTCCTTGCTGAGCGGCCTTTCAGGTTATGTCGCTATAGGACTCGTTTTACTGTGGATATAGATACTTTTGTACCCGTTTCCTCCAGCATCTTCACAAGGTCCTTTGCTGTTGTTCTGGGTTTGATTTGAACTTTTCACACCAAAGTACGTTTATCTCTAAGAGACAGAACGCGTCTCCTTCCTGAGCATCTTGGCGGCTGCGTGGTCCCATGGTGTTTATACTTGCATACTATTGTTTGTACAGATGAATGTGGTACCTTCAGGCGTTTGGAAATTGCTCCCAAGGATGAACCAG
>NW_021822886.1:44006-94134 GCF_901001165.1 Salmo trutta | reverse complement strand
ATCCCTCTCTCCTCTCCTCATCTATCCTCTCCTCTCTCCCCAGTGGGAGACGGTACCTATGCCGCTGGAGGATGAGGGGATGGTGTGGGACAGTAAAAGAGGTTGGTCCATCCCTAGACAGACCTTAGACTCCAGACCTTTCCTCATTGGGATTTACTGCCAAGCTACACGACAAGGGAGAGACTACCGCTCTACCCTCTACTTGGTGCAGTCCACAGGTAACTATGCACTACATAGTATACACTACCTAGTACACGGCCACCCTGCATGAAAAATATAACCTCTCCACCCACAGGTTGCCAGAATTCACACTACTGACTACACTCTACCTAGTGTACACTACTTGCACAACTAGAGCCCTGAGTATCATTAGAGATGTCCATACTGCATGTCTCTCTGTATCATTAGAGACGTCCATGCTGCATGTCTCTCTGTATCATTAGAGACGTCCATACTGCATGTCTCTCTATAACAGAGACGTCCATACTGCATGTCTCTCTGTATCATTAGAGACGTCCATACTGCATGTCTCTCTGTATCATTAGAGACGTCCATACTGCATGTCTCTCTGTATCATTAGAGACGTCCATGCTGCATGTCTCTCTGTATCATTAGAGATCCCAGTCTCACAGGTCTAAAGTAGGAAACAGGACACATTACATAATTTTGATAAAGAAAGTTCAGGAGAATAATTTATTTAAGAGCGAACTAAGACAACGGTTCTTAGAAGCACTAAGCGCTCACCACTGTCTTTTCGTCTGCTGTCTAAATATCTGTTCGAGACTGAACTCTGTGTCACCTGAGGATCTGGAGTCCCAGTGTTATTGTCTGATATCACTCACCTCTCAGATTTGTGAGTCCCAAATGCCTCCCTATTCCCAATATAGTGCAGTACTACTGACCAGGCTCGTCAAAAAAAATGGTACACTTTATATGGAATAGTGAGGCATTTGGGACTCACATCTCAGAGTCTCTCAGTCCAGACCTGAAGGGATGACCTTTACCCACCGACCCGGGTCAACAGAATCATGGCTCTGAGGAAAGTGCTTTCCATCGCCTGTCATACCTCTTAGCGCAGATGGAGCGTTAAGACAAACAGACGCTAGCTAGCTAGTACAGATACAGTATCACCTTCATACAGACACTAGCTAGCTAGCTAGCTCCCACCCAGTACAGATACAGTATCACCTTCATACAGACACTAGCTAGCTAGCTCCCACCCAGTACAGATACAGTATCACCTTCATACAGACACTAGCTAGCTAGCTAGCTCCCACCCAGTACAGATACAGTATCACCTTCATACAGACACTAGCTAGCTAGCTAGCTCCCACCCAGAACAGATACAGTATCACCTTCATACAGACACTAGCTAGCTAGTACAGATACAGTATCACCTTCATACAGACACTAGCTAGCTCCCACCCAGTACAAATACAGTATCACCCTCATACAGACACTAGCTAGCTAGCTAGCTCCCACCCAGTACAGATACAGTATCACCTTCATACAGCATCACACAGAGTTTTTAAGAGTCCACATTTCTTCCAATAAGAGCAGAGAGCCACAAATTGAGTTTCACAATTAGAGAGATCTTGGTCGAGCGCTGGTACTTTTAAAGTGTTCCTAAAGACAGGTGAAAGGACTGGATGAAGACAGTTTGGTTTCCCCTATCAAGTCCTCACAGATTAGGTGACGACAGTTTGAAAGGTGGACATTTCAACAGATTAGCTCAGCCTCGAGTCGACAGAGCTAGCCCACTCCAGCCCTAAGCCTTGTTCAGCCTCGAGTCGACAGAGCTAGCCCACTCCAGCACTAAGCCTTGTTCAGCCTCGAGTCGACAGAGCTAGCCCACTCCAGCCCTAAGCCTTGTTCAGCCTCGAGTCGACAGAGCTAGCCCACTCCAGCCCTAAGCCTTGTTCAGCCTCGAGTCGACAGAGCTAGCCCACTCCAGCCCTAAGCCTTGTTCAGCCTCGAGTCGACAGAGCTAGCCCACTCCAGCCCTAAGCCTTGTTCAGCCTCGAGTCGACAGAGCTAGCCCACTCCAGCCCTAAGCCTTGTTCAGCCTCGAGTCGACAGAGCTAGCCCACTCCAGCCCTAAGCCTTGTTCAGCCTCGAGTCGACAGAGCTAGCCCACTCCAGCCCTAAACCTTGTTCAGCCTCGAGTCGACAGAGCTAGCCCACTCCAGCCCTAAGCCTTGTTCAGCCTCGAGTTGACAGAGCTAGCCCACTCCAGCCCTAAGCCTTGTTCAGCCTCGAGTCGGCAGAGCTAGCCCACTCCAGCCCTAAGCCTTGTTCAGCCTCGAGTCGACAGAGCTAGCCCACTCCAGCCCCAAGCTTTGTTCAGCCTCGAGTCGACAGAGCTAGCCCACTCCAGCCCTAAGCCTTGTTCAGCCTCGAGTCGGCAGAGCTAGCCCACTCCAGCCCTAAGCCTTGTTCAGCCTCGAGTCAACAGAGCTAGCCCACTCCAGCCCTAAGCCTTGTTCAGCCTCGAGTCGACAGAGCTAGCCCACTCCAGCCCTAAGCCTTGTTCAGCCTCGAGTCGGCAGGGCTAGCCCACTCCAGCCCTAAGCCTTGTTCAGCCTCGAGTCGACAGAGCTAGCCCACTCCAGCCCTAAACCTTGTTCAGCCTCGAGTCGACAGAGCTAGCCCACTCCAGCCCTAAACCTTGTTCATCCTCGAGTCGACAGAGCTAGCCCACTCCAGCCCTAAACCTTGTTCAGCCTCGAGTCGACAGAGCTAGCCCACTCCAGCCCTAAGCCTTGTTCAGCCTCGAGTCGACAGAGCTAGCCCACTCCAGCCCTAAGCTTTGTTCAGCCTCGAGTCGACAGAGCTAGCCCACTCCAGCCCTAAACCTTGTTCAGCCTCGAGTCGACAGAGCTAGCCCACTCCAGCCCTAAGCCTTGTTCAGCCTCGAGTCGACAGAGCTAGCCCACTCCAGCCCTAAGCTTTGTTCAGCCTCGAGTCGACAGAGCTAGCCCACTCCAGCCCTAAACCTTGTTCAGCCTCGAGTCGACAGAGCTAGCCCACTCCAGCCCTAAGCTTTGTTCAGCCTCGAGTCGACAGAGCTAGCCCACTCCAGCCCTAAACCTTGTTCAGCCTCGAGTCGACAGAGCTAGCCCACTCCAGCCCTAAGCTTTGTTCAGCCTCGAGTCGACAGAGCTAGCCCACTCCAGCCCTAAACCTTGTTCAGCCTCGAGTCGACAGAGCTAGCCCACTCCAGCCCTAAACCTTGTTCAGCCTCGAGTCGACAGAGCTAGCCCACTCCAGCCCTAAGCCTTGTTCAAAATACTTAGTTCAACCACCCTTCCTCACTTAGTTGAAATAATCATTGATCTGTAATGACTGGATAGATGTAAAACTATGCATCTTTCACCGACCCAATGTTGGTAAATAGGTCATTTTCTTCAAGTGATTACTTCAAGGAAGAGAGAAAGGAAGGATGTGAGTTTAAAAATAATGGAACGGTGCCAGGGGGCCCAGGGACATGGTGACGGGCCAGCCAAAAAGACTCGGACTTCTCTGGGCCAGCTCTGTTTGTCACTGTGGTGGTGTCACATTGACCTCTCTTAACCCCCCCCCCCCCCCCCCCCCCCACCCGACAGGAAGCCAGGTTTACGACTTCAAGCTCTATCCAGAGGACTCGGTGGAGCTGTTCACGGAGGAAGCCCTGACGCTCAACTGTACCGCCACTGTAGAGTTTAACACGCTCGTTGAGTTCCTGTGGTCTTATCCTGGAAAACAGGTAAGGCGGTGAAAAATAGTAGTTTGCACGCTTTACGTAGATCCAGGTAAATGATGAGGGAAAACGTACATTTGAATGGAACAGAACACTACGGCAAGCGATCAGTATCGCTGCAGCTCGGATGAAGCTAATTCACTGAATGATGTCCTATATTATATGGTACTATTTCATGTAGCTTGGAGGAACTAAGGGTTAATAGATGGATATATGTGTATAGAAGGTCTTGTATATGTCTTTACATTTCTGTCTCTCTTACTTTCTCTCTCTCTCTCTCTACCCCCTCTCTCTCTCTCTACCCCCCTCTCTCTCTCTCTCTTTACCCCCTCTCTCTCTCCCCCCTCCCTCTCTCTCTCTCTCTCTCTACCCCCCTCTCTCTCTCTCCATGTCTCTCTCTCTCTATCTATCTATCGCTCTATCTCTCTCGATCCCTCCTTCTCTCTCTCTCTCTCTCTCTCTCTACCCCCCCCCCCTCTCTCTCTCTCTCTCTCTCCCTCCCTCCCTCCCTCCCTCCCTCTCTCTCTCTCTCTCTCCCTCTCTCCCACCTCTAGATGAACAGTACAGTGGGAACAGTGCACAAGCGTAATTCTCTCTCTCTCTCTCGCGCTGTCTCCCACCTCTAGATGAACAGTACAGTGGGCATAGTGCACAAGCGTAATTCTCTCTCTGGGTTCACGGAGGCAGTCAGCATCCTGACCATCCAAAGTGTCAACGTCAGCGACACCGGCACGTACACCTGCTCTGCCATCAGTGCGGAGAAGAATCTGGATCTGGCAACGCAGGTCATAGTGCACGGTAAGAACTACGTTTGAAACCCGGGCCATTGTTACGGGCATCGTAGGGATTGGACCAAAACGCAGCGGGAACGTGAATACTCATCTTTTTATTTTATTAAAGAAGGAAAACAAAAGAAACACGTATACAAAAACAACAAACAGTCCTGTCAGGTGCACGAACACAAAACAGGAAATAACTACCCACAAATCCCATAGAAAAAACACCCCTCTTAAATAGGACCTTCAATTAGAAGCAACAAGGAGCAGCTGCTTCTAATTGAAGGTCAACCCAATTAACACCACATAGAAATAGACATACTAGAACTAACATAGAAATAGACTAACAAGAACATAGCCCAACAAACCCAGAAACACTCTAAACAAACACCCCTTGCCACGTCCTGACCAAACTACAATAACAAACAACCTCTTACTGGTCAGGACGTGACAGCCTTTTGTGCACCACAAGACTGCGTTAGCCTGCTGAGCTAAAGCCTAGGTAACTAAGGACCTTTCCTAAGTCTTCTGGCAAGGTTTCTTATTACGCAAGTATGTTTCACCAAATCTCCTCTTTGCCCTCCTATGTGTGTGTGTGTGTGTGTGTGTGTGTGTGTGTGTGTGTGTGTGTGTGTGTGTGTGTGTGTGTGTGTGTGTCCTGTTGCAGAGAAGCCATTCATCAGCCTAGACTACAGGAGCGGCCCGGTCGTCGAGGCAACATTAGGACAGAAGTCCTTTAAACTGTTAGTCAATGTGTCAGCATACCCAAGACCTGACATACAGTGGTAAGACCATCTGGCATTATTAACTATCTGCCATGGAACATTAACTATCTGATATGGAACATTAACTATCTTATACGGAACATTAACTATCTGATACGGAACATTAACTATCTGCCATGGAACATTAACTATCTGATATGGAACATTAACTATCTTATACGGAACATTAACTATCTGATACGGAACATTAACTATCTGATATGGAACATTAACTATCTGACCTGGAACATTAACTATCTGCCATGGAACATTAACTATCTGATATGGAATATTTATCTTCATAATGTCATGACTATGTTGCGAGGACGCCCTTTAAATGTATCTTTCAGTGCTAGGTTTGTTGCTGGACAAAAGTGTGCTGACATTCTGTTTAGCCAATCAGCTAGCTAGCTATTTTGCTGCAGTTAGCTATTCTAGCTTGCTGATATTGATCAGACAATTCCCAAAGTGTTCTCTGTTTCTGATGCATGTATTTTATCATACTTATTTGCTACAATACCTTGCTTTATCAAGTTCAACTTTGTATTCCTTTTTGTTTGGATGTTCTCTCAGGTATAAAGGTGATAAGTTGATCAGCCGTCGTCCAGAGTTCAACAGGATGCGTCTCCATCAGCACTATACCTTAGAGATCAGAGACGTTCACCCTGAGGATGCTGGGAACTACACCGTCCTCCTCAAGAACACAGCCTCCCTGCTGGAGAGGAGACTCACCATCACACTCATCGTCAACGGTAACTATCACCATAACACTCATTGCCAACGGTAACCATCCCCAAAACACTCATCGTCAACGGTAACTACAGTTGAAGTGGGAAGTTTACATACACTTAGGTTGGAGTCATTAAAACTCGTTTTCAACCCCTACACAAATTTCTTGTTAACAAACTATAGTTTTGGCAAGTTGGTTAGGACATCTACTTTGTGCATGACACAAGGAATTTTTCCCACAATTGTTTACAGACAGATTATTTCACTTATAATTCACTGTATTACAATTCCAGTGGGTCAGAAGTTTACATACACTAAGTTGACAGTGCCTTTAAACAGCTTGGAAAATTCCAGAAAATGATGTCATGGCTTTAGAAGCTTCTGATAGGCTAATTGACATCATTTGAGTCAATTGGAGTTGTACCTGTGGATGTATTTCAAGGCCTACCTTCAAACTCAGTGCCTCTTTGCTTGACATCATGGGAAAATCAAAAGAAATCAGCCAAGACCTCAGAAAAAAAATTTTGTAGACCTTCACAAGTCTGGTTCATCCTTGGGAGCAATTTCCAAACGCCTGAAGGTACCACGTTCATCTGTACAAACAATAGTACGCAAATATAAACACCATGGGACCACACAGCCGTCATACCGCTCAGGAAGGAGACGCGTTCTGTTTCTTAGAGATGAACGTACTTTGGTGCGAAAAGTGCAAATCAATCCCAGAACAACAGCAAAGGACCTTGTGAAGATGCTGGAGGAAACAGGTACAAAAGTATCTATATCCACAGTAAAACGAGTCCTATATCGACATAACCTGAAAGGCCGCTCAGCAAGGAAGAAGACACTGCTCCAAAACCGCCATAAAAAAGCCAGACTACAGTTTGCAACTGCACTTGGGGACAAAGATCGTACTTTTTGGAGAAATGTCCTCTGGTCTGATGAAACAAAAATATAACTGTTTGGCCACAATGACCATCGTTATATTTGGAGGATAAAGGGGGAGCCTTGCAAGCCGATGAACACCATCCCAACCGTGAAGCATGGGGATGGCAGCATCATGTTGTGGGGGTGCTTTGCTGTAGGAGGGACTGGTGCACTTCACAAAATAGATGGCATCATGAGGGAGGAAAATTAAGTGGATATATTGAAACATCTCAAGACATCAGTCAGGAAGTTAAAGCTTGGTCACAAATGGGTCATCCAAATGGACAACGACCCCAATCATAGTTCCAAAGTTGTGACAAAATGGCTTAAGGACAACAAAGTCAAGGTATTGGCTAAGCCCTGACCTCAACCCTATAGAAAATGTGTGGGCAGAACTGAAAAAGCATGTGCGAGCAAGGAGGCCTACAAACCTGACTCAGTTACACCAGCTCTGTCAGGAGGAATGGGCCAAAATTCACACAAATTATTGTGGGAAGCATGTGGAAGGCTACCTGAAATGTTTGACCCAAGTTAAAGAATTTAAAGGCAATGCTACAAAATACTAATTGAGTTATAAACTTCTAACCCATTGGAAATGTGATGAAAGAAATAAAAGCTGAAACAAATCATTCTCTCTACTATTATTCTGACATTTCACATTCTTAAAATAAAGTGGTGATCCTAACTGACCTAAGACAGGGAATTTTTACTAGGATTAAATGTCAGTAATTGTGAAAAACTGAGTTTAAATTTATTTGGCAAAGGGGTATGTAAACTTCTGACTTCAACTGTATAACTATAACACGCATCGTCAACGGTAACTATGACCATAACATACGTTGTCAACGGTAACTATCACATCACACTCATCGTCAATGGTAACTATCACATCACACTCATCGTCAATGGTAACTATCACATCACACTCATCGTCAACGGTAACTATCACCATCACACGCATCGTCAACGGTAACTATCACCATCACACGCATCGTCAACGGTAACTATCACATCACACTCATCGTCAATGGTAACTATCACCAATACACTCATCGTCAAGGGTAACAAATAAACAAATAACAAGAAACATTTACAAATAAACAAAAGCACTTGTGCGTAGAAGGCTCACCATCAAACTATTTTCAGTGGTGTAGTTGAACACACACACACTCGGTGGTGTTGTTGAACACACTCTCGGCAGTGTAGTTGAACACACTCAGCGGTGTAGTTGAACAGACACACACTCTAGTTGTCAGGTTCAATAAATCAAATGGAATATTCCCAAAAGCTTCAAGCTAAATCAAGTATTTGTAAATATATGATGTATGTATTTGACCATGGTCTGATACCCTGATTAGAGTCTCCCCTGTCATTCTACCCCTCCCCCCAGTTCCCCCTCAGATCCATGAGAAGGAAATAGCAGCCCCCTCTAGCCCATATCGCCGTGGCAGCAGACAGACCCTCACCTGTACAGGGTACGGACTCCCCGCCCCCAACATCACCTGGCAGTGGAGGGCATGGAGCCCCTGTGGCCTCAACAGCACCCGACGCCTGGAAGACAAACACCCACACCTGTAAGACACACCCACACCTGTAAAACACACCCACAAGACACACCCACACCTGTAAAACACACCCACAACCATAACTATCACCACCCCACTCATCGTCAACGGTAACCATCACCATAACACTCATCGTCAACGGTAACTATCACCATAGCCATCACCATCCCACTCATCGTCAACGGTAACCATCACCATAACACTCATCGTCAACGGTAACCATCACCATCCCACTCATCGTCAACGGTAATTATCACCATCACACACATCGTCAACGGTAACCATCACCTTAACACCCACCATAACACTCATCGTTAACGGTAACCATCACCATCATACTCATCGTCAATGGTAACTATCACCATAACACATAACACCATGTGTGATGATAAGGGTAACAAATAAACAAACAACAAGAAACATTTACAAATAAACACCTGTTGCATAGAAGGCTCACCGTCAAACTATTTTCAGTGGTGTAGTTGAACACTCTCAGTGGTGTAGTTGAACACTCTCAGCGGTGTAGTTGAACACTCTCAGCGGTGTAGTTGAACACTCTCAGCGGTGTAGTTGAACACACTCAGCGGTGTAGTTGAACACTCTCAGCTGTGTAGTTGAACACTCTCAGCGGTGTAGTTGAACACTCTCAGCGGTGTAGTTGAACACACTCAGCGGTGTAGTTGAACACTCTCAGCGGTGTAGTTGAACACTCTCAGCGGTGTAGTTGACACTCTCAGCGGTGTAGTTGAACACTCTCAGCGGTGTAGTTGAACACTCAGTGGTGTAGTTGAACACTCTCAGTGATGTAGTTGAACACTCTCAGTGGTGTAGTTGAACACTCTCAGTGGTGTAGTTGAACACTCTCAGCGGTGTAGTTGAACACTCTCAGTGATGTAGTTGGACACTCTCAGTGGTGTAGTTGAACACTCTCAGTGGTGTAGTTGAACACTCTCAGTGGTGTAGTTGAACACACACTCAGCGGTGTAGTTGAACACTCTCAGTGGTGTAGTTGAACACTCTCAGTGGTGTAGTTGAACACACACTCAGCGGTGTAGTTGAACACTCTCAGTGATGTAGTTGAACACATTCTCAGCGGTGTAGTTGAACACTCTCAGTGATGTAGTTGAACACTCTCAGCGGTGTAGTTGATTGAACACTCTCAGTGGTGTAGTTGAACACTCTCAGTGGTGTAGTTGAACACTCTCAGCGGTGTAGTTGAACACTCTCAGTGGTGTAGTTGAACACTCTCAGCGGTGTAGTTGAACACTCTCAGCGATGTAGTTGAACACTCTCAGCGATGTAATTGAACACTCTCAGCGGTGTAGTTGAACACTCTCAGTGGTGTAGTTGAACACTCTCAGTGGTGTAGTTGAACACTCTCAGCGGTGTAGTTGATTGAACACTCTCAGTGGTGTAGTTGAACACTCTCAGCGGTGTAGTTGAACACTCTCAGTGGTGTAGTTGAACACACACACAATCTCAGTGGTGTAGTTGAACACTCTCAGCGGTGTAGTTGAACACTCTCAGTGGTGTAGTTGAACACTCTCAGCAGTGTAGTTGAACACTCTCAGCGGTGTAGTTGAACACACACTCAGTGGTGTAGTTGAACACACACTCAGTGGTGTAGTTGAACACTCTCAGCGGTGTAGTTGAACACTCTCAGTGGTGTAGTTGAACACACACTCAGTGGTGTAGTTGAACACTCTCAGCGGTGTAGTTGAACACTCTCAGCGGTGTAGTTGAACACTCTCAGTGGTGTAGTTGAACACTCTCAGTGGTGTAGTTGAACACTCTTAGCGGTGTAGTTGAACACACTCAGCGGTGTAGTTGAACACACTCAGCGGTGTAGTTGAACACTCTCAGCGGTGTAGTTGAACACTCTCAGCGGTGTAGTTGAACACTCTCAGTGGTGTAGTTGAACACTCTCAGCGGTGTAGTTGAACACTCTCAGTGATGTAGTTGAACACTCTCAGCGGTGTAGTTGATTGAACACTATCAGTGGTGTAGTTGAACACTCTCAGTGATGTAGTTGAACACTCTCAGTGGTGTAGTTGAACACTCTCAGTGATGTAGTTGAACATTCTCAGTGGTGTAGTTGAACACTCTCAGTGGTGTAGTTGAACACTCTCAGTGGTGTAGTTGAACACACACTCAGCGGTGTAGTTGAACACTCTCAGTGGTGTAGTTGAACACTCTCAGTGGTGTAGTTGAACACACACTCAGCGGTGTAGTTGAACACTCTCAGTGATGTAGTTGAACACACTCTCAGCGGTGTAGTTGAACACTCTCAGTGATGTAGTTGAACACTCTCAGCGGTGTAGTTGATTGAACACTCTCAGTGGTGTAGTTGAACAATCTCAGCGGTGTAGTTGAACACTCTCAGCGGTGTAGTTGAACACTCTCAGCGGTGTAGTTGAACACTCTCAGCGGTGTAGTTGAACACTCTCAGCGGTGTAGTTGAACACTCTCAGCGGTGTAGTTGAACACTCTCAGCGGTGTAGTTGAACACTCTCAGCGGTGTAGTTGATTGAACACTCTCAGTGGTGTAGTTGAACAATCTCAGCGGTGTAGTTGAACACTCTCAGCGGTGTAGTTGAACACTCTCAGCGGTGTAGTTGAACTCAGCGGTGTAGTTGAACACTCTCAGCGGTGTAGTTGAACACTCTCAGCGGTGTAGTTGAACACTCTCAGCGGTGTAGTTGAACACTCTCAGCGATGTAGTTGAACACTCTCAGCGATGTAGTTGAACACTCTCAGCGGTGTAGTTGAACACTCTCAGCGGTGTAGTTGAACACTCTCAGTGGTGTAGTTGAACACTCTCAGCGGTGTAGTTGAACACACACTCAGCGGTGTAGTTGAACACTCTCAGTGGTGTAGTTGAACACTCTCAGCGGTGTAGTTGAACACACACTCAGTGGTGTAGTTGAACACACACTCAGTGGTGTAGTTGAACACTCTCAGTGGTGTAGTTGAACACTCTCAGCGGTGTGGTTGAACACTCTCAGTGGTGTAGTTGACACTCAGTGGTGTAGTTGAACACTCTCAGCGGTGTAGTTGAACACTCTCAGTGGTGTAGTTGACACTCAGTGGTGTAGTTGAACACTCTCAGCGGTGTAGTTGAACACTCTCAGTGGTGTAGTTGACACTCCCAGTGGTGTAGTTGAACACTCTTAGCGGTGTAGTTGAACACTCTCAGTGGTGTAGTTGAACACACACTCAGTGATGTAGTTGAACACTCTCAGCGGTGTAGTTGAACACTCTCAGTGGTGTAGTTGAACACACACTCAGTGGTGTAGTTGAACACTCTCAGCGGTGTAGTTGAACACTCAGCGGTGTAGTTGAACACTCTCAGTGGTGTAGTTGAACACTCTCAGTGATGTAGTTGAACACTCTCAGCGGTGTAGTTGATTGAACACTCTCAGTGGTGTAGTTGAACACTCTCAGTGGTGTAGTTGAACACTCTCAGTGGTGTAGTTGAACACACACTCAGCGGTGTAGTTGAACACTCTCAGTGATGTAGTTGAACACACTCTCAGCGGTGTAGTTGAACACTCTCAGTGATGTAGTTGAACACTCTCAGCGGTGTAGTTGATTGAACACTCTCAGTGGTGTAGTTGAACACTCTCAGTGGTGTATTTGAACACTCTCAGCGGTGTAGTTGAACACTCTCAGCGGTGTAGTTGAACACTCTCAGTGGTGTAGTTGACACTCTCAGTGGTGTAGTTGAACACTCTCAGCGGTGTAGTTGAACACTCTCAGTGGTGTAGTTGAACACTCTCAGTGGTGTAGTTGAACACACACTCAGTGGTGTAGTTGAACACACACTCAGTGGTGTAGTTGAACACTCTCAGTGGTGTAGTTGAACACACTCTCAGTGGTGTAGCTGAACACTCTCAGTGGTGTAGTTGAACACACACTCAGTGGTGTAGTTGAACACTCTCAGTGGTGTAGTTGAACACACTCTCAGTGGTGTAGTTGAACACTCTCAGTGGTGTAGTTGAACACTCTCAGTGGTGTAGTTGAACACTCTCAGTGGTGTAGCTGAACACTCTCAGCGGTGTAGTTGAACACTCTCAGTGGTGTAGTTGAACACTCTCAGTGGTGTAGTTGAACACTCTTAGCGGTGTAGTTGAACACACTCAGCGGTGTAGTTGAACACACTCAGCGGTGTAGTTGAACACTCTCAGCGGTGTAGTTGAACACTCTCAGCGGTGTAGTTGAACACTCTCAGTGGTGTAGTTGAACACTCTCAGCGGTGTAGTTGAACACTCTCAGTGATGTAGTTGAACACTCTCAGCGGTGTAGTTGATTGAACACTATCAGTGGTGTAGTTGAACACTCTCAGTGATGTAGTTGAACACTCTCAGTGGTGTAGTTGAACACTCTCAGTGATGTAGTTGAACATTCTCAGTGGTGTAGTTGAACACTCTCAGTGGTGTAGTTGAACACTCTCAGTGGTGTAGTTGAACACACACTCAGCGGTGTAGTTGAACACTCTCAGTGGTGTAGTTGAACACTCTCAGTGGTGTAGTTGAACACACACTCAGCGGTGTAGTTGAACACTCTCAGTGATGTAGTTGAACACACTCTCAGCGGTGTAGTTGAACACTCTCAGTGATGTAGTTGAACACTCTCAGCGGTGTAGTTGATTGAACACTCTCAGTGGTGTAGTTGAACAATCTCAGCGGTGTAGTTGAACACTCTCAGCGGTGTAGTTGAACACTCTCAGCGGTGTAGTTGAACACTCTCAGCGGTGTAGTTGAACACTCTCAGCGGTGTAGTTGAACACTCTCAGCGGTGTAGTTGAACACTCTCAGCGGTGTAGTTGAACACTCTCAGCGGTGTAGTTGATTGAACACTCTCAGTGGTGTAGTTGAACAATCTCAGCGGTGTAGTTGAACACTCTCAGCGGTGTAGTTGAACACTCTCAGCGGTGTAGTTGAACTCAGCGGTGTAGTTGAACACTCTCAGCGGTGTAGTTGAACACTCTCAGCGGTGTAGTTGAACACTCTCAGCGGTGTAGTTGAACACTCTCAGCGATGTAGTTGAACACTCTCAGCGATGTAGTTGAACACTCTCAGCGGTGTAGTTGAACACTCTCAGCGGTGTAGTTGAACACTCTCAGTGGTGTAGTTGAACACTCTCAGCGGTGTAGTTGAACACACACTCAGCGGTGTAGTTGAACACTCTCAGTGGTGTAGTTGAACACTCTCAGCGGTGTAGTTGAACACTCTCAGCGGTGTAGTTGATTGAACACTCTCAGTGGTGTAGTTGAACACTCTCAGTGGTGTAGTTGAACACACACACACTCTCAGTGGTGTAGTTGAACACTCTCAGCGGTGTAGTTGAACACTCTCAGTGGTGTAGTTGACACTCAGTGGTGTAGTTGAACACTCTCAGCGGTGTAGTTGAACACTCTCAGTGGTGTAGTTGACACTCAGTGGTGTAGTTGAACACTCTCAGCGGTGTAGTTGAACACTCTCAGTGGTGTAGTTGACACTCCCAGTGGTGTAGTTGAACACTCTTAGCGGTGTAGTTGAACACTCTCAGTGGTGTAGTTGAACACACACTCAGTGATGTAGTTGAACACTCTCAGCGGTGTAGTTGAACACTCTCAGTGGTGTAGTTGAACACACACTCAGTGGTGTAGTTGAACACTCTCAGCGGTGTAGTTGAACACTCAGCGGTGTAGTTGAACACTCTCAGTGGTGTAGTTGAACACTCTCAGTGATGTAGTTGAACACTCTCAGCGGTGTAGTTGATTGAACACTCTCAGTGGTGTAGTTGAACACTCTCAGTGGTGTAGTTGAACACTCTCAGTGGTGTAGTTGAACACACACTCAGCGGTGTAGTTGAACACTCTCAGTGATGTAGTTGAACACACTCTCAGCGGTGTAGTTGAACACTCTCAGTGATGTAGTTGAACACTCTCAGCGGTGTAGTTGATTGAACACTCTCAGTGGTGTAGTTGAACACTCTCAGTGGTGTATTTGAACACTCTCAGCGGTGTAGTTGAACACTCTCAGCGGTGTAGTTGAACACTCTCAGTGGTGTAGTTGACACTCTCAGTGGTGTAGTTGAACACTCTCAGCGGTGTAGTTGAACACTCTCAGTGGTGTAGTTGAACACTCTCAGTGGTGTAGTTGAACACACACTCAGTGGTGTAGTTGAACACACACTCAGTGGTGTAGTTGAACACTCTCAGTGGTGTAGTTGAACACACTCTCAGTGGTGTAGCTGAACACTCTCAGTGGTGTAGTTGAACACACACTCAGTGGTGTAGTTGAACACTCTCAGTGGTGTAGTTGAACACACTCTCAGTGGTGTAGTTGAACACTCTCAGTGGTGTAGTTGAACACTCTCAGTGGTGTAGTTGAACACTCTCAGTGGTGTAGCTGAACACTCTCAGTGGTGTAGTTGAACACTCTCAGTGGTGTAGTTGAACACACACTCACACAACACAACCCAGCCTGTAAGATGCATACACGCTCTGTTTGTGTTCTAATCGGTTGTGTAGTTTTGTAGTTCTAGACATTTTAGTAGTTGTGAAGTTCTAGACAGCTTTGTAGTTTTGTAGTTCTGGATAGTTTTGTAGTTTTCAGTGGTGTAAAGTACGTACATAAAAATACTTTAAACTACTACTTAAGTCGTTTTTTGGCGTATCTGTACTTTACTATTTATATTTTTGACAACTTTTACTTTTACTTCACTACATTCCTAAAGAAAATAATGTACTTTTTACTCCATGCATTTTTCCTGACTACTCAAAGTACTAATTACATTGTGAATGCTTAGCAGAACAGGAAAATGGTCCAATTCACACACTTATCAAGAGAACACGTGGTCATCCCTACTGCCTCTGATCTGGCGGCCTCACGAAACACACATGCATCTTTGGTAAATGATGTCTGAGTGTTGGAGTGTGGCCCTGGCTATCTGTACATTTTAAAAAGAAGAAAATGGTGCTGCCTGCTTTGCTCAATATAAGGAATTTGAAATGATTTATACTTCTACTTTTAAATCTTAAGTATATTTAGAACCAAATACTTTTAGACTTTTACTGGGTGACTTTCACTTTTCCTTGAATAACTTTCTATTAAGGTATTTATACTTTTACTCAAGTAGTACATAGCCCATCTGTAAACAGCCCATCTATCTACCTACCTCATCCCCATACTGTATTTATTTATTTATCTTGCTCCTTTGCACCCCAGTATCTCTACTTTGCACATTCATCTTCTGCACATCTACCATTCCAGTGTGTAATTGCTATATTGTCATTACTTCGCCACCATGGCCTATTTAATGCCTTAACTTACCTCATTTGCACTCACTGTATATAGATTTTTAGTTTTCTTTTGTTCTACTGTATTATTGACTGTATGTTTTGTTTATTCCGTGTGTAACTCTGTGTTGTTGTATGTGTCGAACTGCTATGCTTTATCTTGGCCAGGTCGCAGTTGCAAATGAGAACTTGTTCTCAACTAGCCTATCTGGTTAAATAATGGTGAAATATATATATATATTTTTAAATTTGACAATTGGGTACTTTTTCCACCACTTGTAGTAGTAATAGACAGTTTAGTAGTTTTGTAGTTCTAGACAGTTTATGTCACGGCTGTCTGAAGAATGGGTCCAAGGCGCAGCGTGTGTATCGTTCCACATTTTATTATAACTGTGAAACTATGCAAGACATACAAATAAACTAATGAACAAAACAACAAACCGTGACGAAGAGGTGCAACATACACTTACTCAAAATAATCTCCCACAAAACCTAGTGGGAAAAACAACAACTTAAATATGATCCCCAATTAGAGACAACGATGACCTGGAGATCATCCCAAAAAACAACAACATAGAAATACATAAACTAGAACCCCACATTGAAATACATAAACTAGACAAAAACCCCAACATAGAAAAAAGAAACTAGAACCAACATAGACATAAATAAACTAGACAAAACCCCCTGTCACAGCCTGACCTAATAAAAGCTTTCTATGGTCAGGACGTGACAGTTTATTCGTTTTGTAGTTTAGATCGTTTTGTAGTTAGTTTTACAGTTTACTCATTTTGTAGTACTAGAAATGTTATTCGTTTTGTAGTTCTAAAGAGTTTAGTAGTTTTTTAGTTCTAGATCGTTTAGTAGTTTTGTTGTTGCGTATAAAACAGATTTTTCTTTCTTCATATACAGGGAGATGAGGCTGCCAATGTGCATGTGGCTGTTTGTGTGTGTGCCCTGGGGTATTTCTAGGCCTGTGTGATGAGAGGAGTGTGTGTGTAGCTGTTTCTGTGTGTGAGAGAGAGTGTGTGGCTGTTTGCCCGGGGGTATTTCTATGTCTGTGTGAGGAGAGGAGTGATGTGTGGACTAACAACAGGATGTATGGAGGGACAGAGGGCAACGTAGCATCTCTCACACACACACACACACACACACACACACACACACACACACACACACACACACACAGTGAGAGAGGGAAGAGAAGGAGCATGGTAGCATCCTCTGGCCATGAGAGATGGAGGGAGGGGGGGGGGGGGGGGGGAGGGACGAGAGCGGCTGAGACTGAATACTAACACACCCAGTGTTACACACCCAGTGTTACACACCCTGGATACTAACACACTCAGTGTTACACAGGGATTGGCAAACATTTTGTATTATTTTTTTATGTAACCTTTATTTAACTAGGCAATTCAGTTAAGAACAAATTCTTATTTACAATGACAGCTTAGGAACAGTGGGTTAACTGTGGCAGAATGACAGATTTTTACCTTGTCAGCTCGGGGATTCGAACTAGCAAACCTTTCGGTTACTGGTCCAACGCTCTAACCACTAGGCTACCTACCTACCATAAACGGAGCGTTGGGCCAGTAACCGAAAAGGTTGCTCATTCGAATCCCAGAGCTGGCAAGGTAAAAATCTGTCGTTCTGACACTGAGCAATTGTAACGGTTGACGTCGGATTTAGACCAAAATGCAGCGGGAAAATGTGCACTCATCTTCTTTATTATAAACGGACAAGAAGGAGAACCAAAATAAACACAAAGAAAACACAACGACTAATCACAGGCTGGTAAGGCACAAGGCTATACACAGAACAATCTCCCACAAAGCACTCAACAAACACATATATAGGACTCTCAATCAGAGGCAACCAGAAAACACCTGCCTCCAATTGAGAGTCCAACCCAAATTAACAAAACATAGAAATACAAAAGACTAGACAAAACATAGAAATACACTAACAAAGAACAGTGCCCAAAAACCCCTGGAATACATAAATCAAATACCCTACTAAACAAAACCACCACCCCGAACCACATAAAACAAATACCCTTCTGCCACATCCTGACCAAACTACAATAACAAATACTCCCTCTACTGGTCAGGACGTGACAGCAATGCTGTAAACCCACTGCTCCGCGGGCGCCGAAGATGTGGATTTCGATTAAGGCAGCCCCCCCGCACCTGATTGAGAGAACGCCAAGAGTGTGCAAAGCTGTCATCAAGGCAAATGGTGGCTACTATGAAGAATCTAAAATATATTTGAATTTGTTTAACACGTTTTTGGTTACTACATGATTCCATATGTGTTATTTCATAGTTTTGATGTCTTCACTATTATTGTACAATGTAGAAAATAGTACAAGTGAAGAAAAAACCCTTGAATCAATAAGACTTTTGTCAAGTGTTGTTGAAGTGTTGTGGTTGCAGGTTCACTTGGCACATCTAAAGCCTGGGCCACCAAGTGCTAACACTCAGTATCTAAATAATATGTGTGAAATGCTTGATAGCGTATGTGATGTAAACAGAGAGGTTTACTTTCTTGAGGAGGTGAATATTGACTTGTTTTCATCAAGCTGTCCGCTCAAGAGGAAGCTTCTCACTGTAACCAGCGCCTGTAATCTGGTTCAGGTTATTAATCAACCTACCAGGGTGTTTACAAACACTACAGGAACAAGATCATCCACATGTATTGATCACATTTTTACTAATGCTGTAGAACCATTGGATGCAGTGATCACAATATAGTGGCTATATCCAGGAAAGCCAAAGTTCCAACAGCTGGTCCTAAAATAGTTTATAAGAGATCATGCAAAAGATTTTGCTGTGACTCTTATGTGGATGATGTTAAAAATATTTGTTGGTCTGATGTGATTAATGAGGAGCAGCGAGACGCTGCACTTGATGAATTTATGAAAATTGCTTCTTCCAATTATTGATAAACATGAACCTGTTGAGAAACTAACTGTTAGAACTGTTAAGGCTCCATGGATTGATGAGGAACTGACTGTTAGAACTGTTAAGGCTCCATGGATTGATGAGGAACTGACTGTTAGAACTGTTAAGGCTCCATGGATTGATGAGGAACTGACTGTTAGAACTGTTAAGGCTCCATGGATTGATGAGGAAATGAAAAACTGTATGGTTGAAAGAGACGGGGGCAAAAGGAGTGGCTAATACAGTGAGGGGAAAAAAGTATTTGATCCCCTGCTGATTTTGTACGTTTGCCCACTGACAAATAAATGATCAGTCTATAATTTTAATGGTAGGTTTATTTGAACAGTGAGAGACAGAATAACAACAAAAAATCCAGAAAAACGCATGTCAAAAATGAGGGAAATAAGTATTTGACCCCCTCTCAATCAGAAAGATTTCTGGCTCCCAGGTGTCACTCTTTTAAAGGGAATGTTCCTAATCTCCTTGTTACCTGTATAAAAGACACCTGTCCACAGAAGCAATCAATCAATCAGATTCCAAACTCTCCACCATGGCCAAGACCAAAGAGCTCTCCAAGGATGTCAGGGACAAGATTGTAGACCTACACAAGGCTGGAATGGGCTACAAGACCATCGCCAAGCAGCTTGGTGAGAAGGTGACAACAGTCGGTGCGATTATTCGCAAATGGAAGAAACACAAAGAACTGTCAATCTCCCTCGGCCTGGGGCTCCATGCAAGATCTCACCTCATGGAGTTGCAATGATCATGAGAACGGTGAGGAATCAGCCCAGAACTACACGGGAGGATCTTGTCAATGATCTCAAGGCAGCTGGGACCATAGTCACCAAGAAAACAACTGGTAACACACTACGCCGTGAAGGACTGAAATCCTGCAGCGCTCGCAAGGTCCCCCTGCTCAAGAAAGCACATATACATGTCCGTCTGAAGTTTGCCAATGAACATCTGAATGATTCAGAGGACAACTGGGTGAAATTGTTACATTTTTTAAAACATTTTAGTCATTTAGCAGACGCTCTTATCCAGAGCGACTTACAGTAGTGAATGCGTACATATTTTTTTTTTCGTACTGGTCCCCCGTTGTGTTGTGGTCAGATGAGACCAAAATTGAGCTCTTTGGCATCAACTCAACCCGCCATGTTTGGAGGAGGAGGAATGCTGCCTATCACCCCAAGAACACCATCCCCACCGTCAAACATTGAGGTGGAAACATTATGCTTTGGGGGTGTTTATCTGCTAAGGGGACAGAGCAACTTCATCGCATCAAAGGGACGATGGACGGGGCCATGTACCGTCAAATCTTGGGTGAGAACCTCCTTACCTCAGCCAGGGCATTGGAAATGGGTCGTCGATGGGTATTCCAGCATGACAATGACCCAAAACACACGGCCAAGGCAACAAAGGAGTGGCTCAAGAAGAAGCACATTAAGGTCCTGGAGTGGCCTAGCCAGTCTCCAGACCTTAATCCCATAGAAAATCTGTGGAGGGAGCTGAAGGTTCGAGTTGCCAAACATCAGCCTTGAAACCTTAATGACTTGGAGAAGATCTGCAAAGAGGAGTGGGACAAAATCCCTCCTGAGATGTGTGCAAACCTGGTGGCCAACTACAAGAAACCTCTGACCTCTGTGATTGCCAACAAGGGTTTTGCCACCAAGTACTAAGTCATGTTTTGCAGAGGGGTCAAATACTTATTTCCCTCATTAAAATGCAAATCATTTTATAACATTTTTGACATGCGTTTTTCTGGATTTTTTGTTGTTATTCTGTCTCTCACTGTTCAAATAAACCTACCATTAAAATTATAGACTGATCATTTCTTTGTCAGTGGGCAAACGTACAAAATCAGCAGGGGATCAAATACTTTTTTCCCCTCACTTTAAGTCTGGCTGCACATCTCACTGGCTGACTTAATGAGAACTGAGAAATTATGTGACTAAACTCAACAACAACAAGAAGAAATTGTATTATGAAGCCAAGATTAATGACATAAAGAATGTAGGAAAAAAAACATTGGAGTACTTTCAATGAAATTCTGGGCTGAAAGAGAAATTGAACTCCATCTTTCATCGAAACAGGTGGCTTATTCATCACAAAACCATTTGATGTTGCCAATTATTTTAATGATTATTTCATTGGCAAAGTGGGCATGTGGGCAAACTTAGGCAGGAAACGCCAACAACTAACAGTCAGCCTTCGTATTCATGAATAAAATGTCACGTTAGTATAAAGGATCGGGAGACAGGCGTAGGAATACGTAATAGTTTTAAAAAATGTCTTTACCCAAATTACAACGTGCCATGTAAAGGCACAGGGACAAAGACCAAACAAACACGTATAGAAAACACAGGGTTGATACCCAAACAAAAGAGCGAGGAGTACCTCGAATAAATGCACTGAACGAGACCCGTGATCATCTGCACAATACAAGCGGCACGAAAGCCAAAACAACACAGCACAGGTACTCACACGACCAGTGGGCATTGGAACAGTAATCGACAGGACAATGGTGAACCAAAGGGCACATTTATACAAATATAAATCAGTGAGGAACCAGGTGACCAGGTGACCAGGTGACCAGGTGTGCGTAATGAAACAGTTCAGTTCAGTGACGTAGAAACGAAACTGGTGCACAGAATGAGCAACATTACCGGAGGGATCCGTGATATAAAAAAAAAAGAATCTATTATTTTCTATGCGGGGTTCTAGTTTAGTTTTTCTATGTTTGGGTGTTTGGTATGATTCCCAATTAGAGGCAGCTGGCTATCGTTGTCTCTAATTGGGGATCATACATAAGTAGTATTTTTTTTCCACCTGTGGGTTATGGGATATTGTTTATGTTTAGTTGCCTGTTAGCACTGCATTATCGTCACGGTTCGTTTATTCTTCATTGTTTTGTATTTTGCTAAGTTTCACTTTCTAATAAATTATGTGGAACTCAACATACACCTTGGTCGGTTTCTACAAACGAACGTGACAGAATATCCCATCAACAAAGGACCAAGCAGAGTGTTCACCAGGTGAAGGAGTCCTGGACGTGGGAGGAGATCCGGGCCGGAAAGGATCGCCTTCCATGGGAGAAGACGGAAGCAGCGAGGGAGCAACAACAACGACACCGAGGTTCGAGACCCACGAGGGAAGCCTGAGAGGCAGCACACGAGGTGGTTGGCGGAGCCAGAGTTTGAACCAGAGCCAACTCTCTGTACTCACCGTGGGGAGCGTGTGATCGGTCAGGCACCATGTTTTTGCGGTGAGACGCATGGTGTCTCCAGTGCGCATCCACAGCCCGGTGCGTTCTGCGCCAGCTCCCCGCACTTGCTGTGCGAAAATGGGCATCTGTCCAGGACGGGTGGTGCCGACTCAGCGCGCCTGGTCTCCAGTTCGCCTCCTCGGTCCAGGATATCCTGCGCCGGTTCTACGCACTACAAATTATGAAATACTCAGAAGTAATTGAAATACATGTAACAGAAATACTGCCCATCTTGGCACACACATGTATAAAGACACAGGTATACACACCCACCCACCCCCTGGGGCGTTCTCTGTTCCTCTCCTGCACTTTGCACCACACAGTGGGGCTAAGTACCGCTTCCCTTCTGCAAATTATCCTGCTCACACACACAGAGACACACAAACACACACAGAGACACACACACAGAGACACACACATACACACACACACACACACACACACACACACACACACACACACACACACACACACACACACAGAGAGACACACACACACACATACACTGAATCGCGGATCATGGCCTAGGGCTTTCTTCATCCTTACTCAGTCTTCAGTGAAGCCCAGGAGAACCATCTAATGGATGTTCTGTAGAGACAGGGACAAGGCTTCTCAACCTGGTACTGTCTCTCCCAGGCATGGCATTCTGTTGTGACCACCTCTGAGTGAATTATGTTGCATCTATCTAAACAAACAGTATCATACATCTCAATGTATCTCCCTTAGGGCTTCATTTCAGAACTTAATGGGGTTTTTGAAAAGGAGAGGAGATGGAGGGGAGAGGTTATGGAGGGAAGATGGGAGAGGAGAAGGAGGGGAGAGGAGAGGAGAGGAGATGGAGGGGAGAGGTTATGGAGGGAAGATGGGAGAGGAGAGGAGAGGAGAGGAGAGGAGAGGAGAGGAGATGGAGGGGAGAGGTTATGGAGGGAAGATGGTAGAGGAGAAGGAGGGGAGAGGAGAGGAGAGGAGATGGAGGGGAGAGGTTATGGAGGGAAGATGGGAGAGGAGAGGAGGAGGAGGAGGGAGAGGAGAGGGAGATGGAGGGGAGGAGAGGAGAGGAGGGGGAGAGGAGAGGAGAGGAGAGGAGAGGAGAGGAGAGGAGAGGAGAGGAGATGGAGGGGAGAGGTTATGGAGGGATGATGGGAGAGGAGAAGGAGAGGAGAGGAGAGGTGGTGGAAATACAAGGATGCATAAGGAACATGAAGTGTAGATAGTAGAACAGTAGAACATCAGCCAGTAGAACAGTAGAACAGTAGTAACATCAGCCAGTAGAACAGTAGAACATCAGCCAGTAGAACAGTAGAACAGTAGAACATCAGCCAGTAGAACAGTAGTAACATCAGCCAGTAGAACAGTAGTAACATCAGCCAGTAGAACAGTAGTAACATCAGCCAGTAGAACAGTAGAACATCAGCTAGTAGAACAGTAGAACAGTAGAACATCAGCCAGTAGAACAGTAGTAACATCAGCCAGTAGAACAGTAGAACATCAGCCAGTAGAACAGTAGAACAGTAGTAACATCAGCCAGTAGAACAGTAGAACATCAGCAGTAGAACAGTAGAAAGTAGAACATCAGCCAGTAGAACAGTAGTAACATCAGCCCGTAGTAGAACAGTAGTCACATCAGCCAGTAGAACAGTAGAACAGTAGAACATCAGCCAGTAGAAACAGTAGAACATCAGCCAGTAGAACAGTCGTAACATCAGCAGTAGAACAGTAGAACATCAGCCAGTAGAACCAGTAGAAACATCAGCCAGTAGAACAGTAGAACAGTAGAACATCAGCCAGTAGAACAGTAGTAACATCAGCCAGTAGAACAGTAGTAACATCAGCCAGTAGAACAGTAGAACAGTAGAACATCAGCCAGTAGAACAGTAGAACAGTAGAACATCAGCCAGTAGAACAGTTGTAACATCAGCCAGTAGAACAGTAGTAACATCAGCCAGTAGAACAGTAGAACAGTAGAACATCAGCCAGTAGAACAGTAGTAACATCAGCCAGTAGAACAGTAGAACATCAGCCAGTAGAACAGTAGTAACATCAGCCAGTAGAACAGTAGTAACATCAGCCAGTAGAACAGTAGTAACATCAGCCAGTAGAACAGTAGAACAGTAGAAACATCAGCCAGTAGAACAGTAGTAACATCAGCCAGTAGAACAGTAGTAACATCAGCCAGTAGAACAGTAGAACATCAGCCAGTAGAACAGTAGAACATCAGCCAGTAGAACAGTAGTAACATCAGCCAGTAGAACAGTAGAACAGTAGAACATCAGCCAGTAGAACAGTAGAACATCAGCCAGTAGAACAGTTGAACAGTAGAACATCAGCCAGTAGAACGGGGCCGATGCCCACCTCTCTGACGGGGCCCCTGCCCGCCTCTCTGACGGGGCCCCTGCCCGCCTCTCTGACGGGGCCCCTGCCCGCCTCTCTGACGGGGCCCCTGCCCACCTCTCTGACGGGGCCCCTGCCCACCTCTCTGACGGGACCCCTGCCCAACTCTCTGAGGGTCTCCTTGTCCAGGAGCTCTTTGGTTTCTTCCTCTCCCTTGCTGTCTATCTGCTCCATGTTGAAGGACATGTCAAGTGTTCCCACAAGCTCTTTTATATGGTGATCAATTGTGGTGACCACTAGGTGAAATCACTTAGCAATAATGAGGTGAAATCAATTAGCAATAATGAGGTGAAATCAATTAGCAATAATGAGGTGAAATCAATTAGCAATAATGAGGTGAAATCAATTAGCAATAATGAGGTGAATTCAATTAGTAATAATGAGGTGAAATCAATTAGCAATAATGAGGTGAAATCAATTAGCAATAATGAGGTGAAATCAATTAGCAATAATGAGGTGAAATCAATTAGCAATAATGAGGTGAAATAGATTAGCAATAATGAGGTGAAATCAATTAGCAATAATGAGGTGAAATCAATTAGCAATAATGAGGTGACATCAATTAGCAATAATGAGTAGTCATTATGTATCATACATGTCATTTAAATGTTTATATTTTACAAACATATTGTATTTCTGTAGTTCTCCAAATCCATATGTAGTAGACAAACCAGTTTAAAATCCATATATAGTAGACAAACCAGTTTAAAATCCATATGTAGTAGATAAACCAGTTTAAAATCCATATATAGTAGACAAACCAGTTTAAAATCCATATATAGTAGACAAACCAGTTTAAAATCTATAGGTTTACCAAACGGTTAATTGGTTAACCACTGAGCGCAGTTGGATTTAGTGATGACAAGAGAATGAGATGAAACACTGATTAGGGTCTGGTGAAAATATAAACGTGTGATTTTGGTTAACTGAAAATGTGCTTTAAAGTTTTTATTTAAAAAAACAGCCTTTTTGATGATCTGCTTTGAGTTTTTGTACTAAGAGTTGTGAAATTTGACCACCTACTTGTGAAAATAATACCAACGAGATAACAGAAACACCTGTAATGTAGGCCAATTTCAACGAGATAACAGAAACACCTGTAATGTAGGCCAATTTCACCGAGATAACAGAAACACCTGTAATGTAGGCCAATTTCACCGAGATAACAGAAACGCCTGTAATGTAGGCCAATTTCACCGAGATAACAGAAACGCCTGTAATGTAGGCCAATTTCACCGAGATAACAGAAACACCTGTAATGTAGGCCAATTTCACCGAGATAACAGAAACGCCTGTAATGTAGGCCAATTTCACCGAGATAACAGAAACGCCTGTAATGTAGGCCAATTTCACCGAGATAACAGAAACAGCCTGTAATGTAGGCCAATTTCACCGAGATAACAGAAACACCTGTAATGTAGGCCAATTTCACCGAGATAACAGAAACGCCTGTAATGTAGGCCAATTTCACCGAGATAACAGAAACACCTGTAATGTAGGCCAATTTCACCGAGATAACAAAAACACCTGTAATGTAGGCCAATTTCACCGAGATAACAGAAACGCCTGTAATGTAGGCCAATTTCACCGAGATAACAGAAACACCTGTAATGTAGGCCAATTTCACCGAGATAACAGAAACACCTGTAATGTAGGCCAATTTCACGCCAGTCACGTCATCCATCATACTTCACAAGGTAACACCAGGTGATCTAAAAGGGACAGACCTCAGTCTGTTGGTAATGAATCTGATTGTTTTCTGTGCTTCGTACACATTACACATCCCCCCCCCAAAATGACTCATAATAGTGTTTCTAATTTCACGTCTCATTTGAGCTGCGGTGAGTTTCACACATTTTTGGTCATAATACAAATGCTACATTTCATTGCTTATCATTACACGGTAGAAAAAATTGTCTCGCCTTGTGAACATGAGGTACGTCGCTCTCCGCTCGTGTTTAAAATGTATCGCTGAGTGTTGTGTCATCTATCTGTGAACCGTCCAGCATAAACTTCAACCAGGACACAAATGGCACCACATTCCCTCTGTCTCATAGGGGGTTGTCTCATAGGGGGTTGTCTCATAGGGGGTTGTCTCATAGATAATTGTCTCATAGATAATTACTCATAGGGGGTTGTCTCATAGGGGGTTGTCTCATAGATGGTTGTCTCATAGATAATTGTCTCATAGGGGGTTGTCTCATAGGGGGTTGTCTCATAGATGGTTGTCTCATAGATAATTGTCTCATAGGGGGTTGTCTCATAGATAATTGTCTCATAGGGGGTTGTCTCATAGGTGGTTGTCTCATAGATGGTTGTCTCATAGATAATTGTCTCATAGGGGGTTGTCTCATAGGGGGTTGTCTCATAGGGGGTTGTCTCATAGGGGGTTGTCTCATAGGGGGTTGTCTCATAGATAATTGTCTCATAGGGGGTTGTCTCATAGGGGGTTGTCTCATAGATAATTGTCTCATAGGGGGTTGTCTCATAGATGGTTGTCTCATAGATAATTGTCTCATAGGGGGTTGTCTCATAGATGGTTGTCTCATAGGTGGTTGTCTCATAGATGGTTGTCTCATAGATAATTGTCTCATAGATAATTGTCTCATAGGGGGTTGTCTCATAGGGGGTTGTCTCATAGATAATTGTTCTCATAGGGGGTTGTCTCATAGGGGGGTTGTCTCATAGATAATTGTCTCATAGGGGGTTGTCTCATAGGGGGTTGTCTCATAGATGGTTGTCTCATAGATAATTGTCTCATAGGGGGTTGTCTCATAGATGGTTGTCTCATAGGGGGGTTGTCTCATAGGTGGTTGTCTCATAGATGGTTGTCTCATAGATAATTGTCTCATAGGGGTTGTCTCATAGGGGTTGTCTCATAGGGGGTTGTCTCATAGGGGGTTGTCTCATAGATAATTGTCTCATAGGGGGTTGTCTCATAGGGGGTTGTCTCATAGGGGGTTGTCTCATAGATGGTTGTCTCATAGGTGGTTGTCTCATAGATGGTTGTCTCATAGATAATTGTCTCATAGATATTGTCTCATAGGGGGTTGTCTCATAGGGGGGGTTGTCTCATAGGTGGTTGTCTCATAGGTGGTTGTCTCATAGGTGGTTGTCTCATAGATGGTTGTCTCATAGGTGGTTGTCTCATAGATGGTTGTCTCGTAGGGGGCTGTCTCATAGGGGGTTGTCTCATAGGTGGTTGTCTCATAGATAATTGTCTCATAGATGGTTGTCTCATAGATTGTTGTCTCATAGATAATTGTCTCATAGATTGTTGTCTCATAGGGGGTTGTCTCATAGGGGGTTGTCTCATAGATGGTTGTCTCATAGGTGGTTGTCTCATAGGTGGTTGTCTCATAGGGGGTTGTCTCATAGGGGGTTGTCTCATAGATGGTTGTCTCATAGGTGGTTGTCTCATAGGGGGTTGTCTCATAGATAATTGTCTCATAGGGGGTTGTCTCATAGATAATTGTCTCATAGATGATTGTCTCATAGATAATTGTCTCATAGATGGTTGTCTCATAGATTTGTCTCATAGATGGTTATCTCATAGGGGGTTGTCTCATAGATAATTGTCTCATAGATGGTTGTCTCATAGATAATTGTCTCATAGATGATTGTCTCATAGATAATTGTCTCATAGGGGGTTGTCTCATAGGGGGTTGTCTCATAGGGGGTTGTCTCATAGATGATTGTCTCATAGATAATTGTCTCATAGGGGGTTGTCTCATAGATGATTGTCTCATAGATAATTGTCTCATAGGGGGTTGTCTCATAGGGGGTTGTCTCATAGGGGGCTGTCTCATAGGGGGTTGTCTCATAGGGGGTTGTCTCATAGGGGGCTGTCTCATAGGGGGTTGTCTTATAGGGGGTTGTCTCATAGGGGGTTGTCTCATAGGGGGCTGTCTCATAGGGAGCTGTCTCATAGATGTCCTGTTTGATGTTGATGTGCTTCTGTTTTCTACTCTGTTCACTCCACCACCACAGCCCACTATGCATGACAATGACTGAAACAGTGTGATGCGTCCCAAACAGCACCCTATTCCCTATTGTAGTGCCCTCCTTTTGATCACATAGTGCACTACGTTAGGGAAACAGGGTGCCATTTGTGCCCTGGTCGACAGATATGTTGGATGGTTTTCTGATAGCTGGTTTATTGAGGAAAGTTACCAGCAATGACTGTGATGTGTGGTGGTCCGTACTGAGCTGAATTCACTAACTGTAAGTCAATGAGAGAGTCTGGTAAATGACCGACCATGTAGACCGACCATGTGGTAAATGACCGACCATGTAAACGCATGGTAAATGACCGACCATGGAAACGCATAGGTAAAATGAACCGACCATGTGGTAAATGACCGACCATGTAAAACCGACCATGTGGTAAATGACCGACCATGTAAACCGACCATGTGGTAAATGACCGACCATGTAAACGCATGGTAAATGACCGACCATGTAAACACATGGTAAATGACCGACCATGTGGTAAATGACCGACCAATGTAAAACCATGGTAAAATGACCGACCATGTGGTATATGACCGACCATGTAAACCATGGTAATGACCGACCATGTGGGTATATGACCGACCATGTAAACGCATGGTAAATGACCGACCATGTGGTATATGACCGACCATGGTAAACGCATGGATAAATGACCGACCATGTAAAACGCATGGTAAATGACCGACCATGTGGTATATGACCGACCATGTAAAACGCATGGTAATGACCGCCATGTAAACGCATGGTAAATGACCGACCATGTGGTATATGACCGACCATGTAAACGCATGGTAAATGACCGACCATGTAACGCATGGTATATGAACCGACCATGTAAACGCATGGTAAATGGACTAGAAAAATTGGTTGGTTTCCCAAATGTGTGCTATTTGTTTAGTCCTGCTCTGTTTTCAACCGAGGACCAATTGGGATGCATCATCGCTGCATCATCCTATCTGTGCTTTAAAAATTGTTTTAAATCTAAAAAATGTGTTTTACCTTAGAAATCTGTCAAGCATCAATCAATCAATTAACCCTAAAAAGTAGTGCACTATATAGGGAATAGGGTGGGCATAGGGCTCTGGTATAAAGTAGTGCACTATATAGGGAAATAGGGTGCCATAGGGCCGTGGTGAAAGACTATGTTGTTGTGTTTTGTAGGAGTCGGAGGGATCGTAAAGGGCGAAGCGACAGCGTCCCAGACTGTCAGAACTGGCAGGACCTGGACTTGCAGAACAACTTCAATAAAATGGAAAACATTGAGACGTCAGTCGAAGTGGTGGACGAAGGCAGAAGGTTGGTCCTCACTCCCTGCACAAACGCTTACAACGTTTAACAATATTACAAACGTTATCTGAATGTTTAATCGTGACAGCTTTAGTACATTATTCTATCATTCTGATCAAGTATATCAGAGAGAGCGAGAAGGTTAGATCTCTCTGAGAACAAATATCTGAATGTTATCTGAATGTTGAATCATAACCATGTTATTATATTACTGTAGGCTATAATTTTGATCAAGTTTCCAATTAGGATTTAGTAGATTTATTTTGGTTGCTTTCAGTTTTAAAACTGAAGTGTACACCAATTTACAATCATAGATGGATGATTTAGTAAAGCTTTAGTATCTCAGAGATAGAACAGAAAGATATTCTGCCAACAAGGCTAAGGGAATATCTCTTATATAGTGTCCCTGAACCTGAAACTGAGTAGTTTCTACCTAGTGTCCTGGTGTGACAGACAGAGAAAAGGGCAAGTGTTTCCATTTTCCACATCAGAAATATTTTTGAACCCACTTCCTGAGCACATTTCCTGAGGGGAATGGGAATAAACACACACCACACCACACGCGGCGCACACACACACACACACACACACACACACACACACACAACACGCCACACCACACACACACACGCGCAAAACACACACACGCAAACACACACACACGCAAAACACACACACACACGGCAAACACACCAGCACACACACAGCACACTTCCTGTTGTGGTCACACCTGTGAGGTCAGTTCCTGTTTTGAGGGAGTGGCAGCGGAAAAGGTTTTGAGTCACATCAACGTCTACAGAGACCGTTTCTCAGTCAACCATCAAAACACATCCACACACCAGGGACAACCATGACAACCAGGTTAACCAGAACCAGAGTAGCCATGGAATCACCATGACAGCCAGGACAACCAGAGTAGCATGGAATCAACCAGGCCAGCCAGGACAACCAGAGTAGCATGGAATCAACCAGGCCCAGCCAGGACAACCAGAGTAGCAGGAATCAGCCAGGACAGCCAGGACAACCAGAGTAGCATGGAATCAACCAGGCCAGCCAGGACAACCAGAGTAGCATGGAATCAGCCAGGACAGCCAGGACAACCAGAGTAGCATGGAATCAACCAGGCCAGCCAGGACAGACCAGAGTAGCATGGAATCAACCAGGACAGCCAGGACAACCAGAGTAGCATGGAATCAACCAGGACAGCCAGGACAACCAGAGTAGCATGGAATCAACCAGGACAAGCCAGGACAACCAGAGTAAGCATTGAATCAACCAGGACAGCCAGGACAACCAGAGTAGCATGAATCAACCAGGACAGCCAGGACAAGCTGAGCCAGAGTAGATACTAGTGGATTGATTGAGTGTGGATTCCAGGTCAGGGTTCAAAGTCCCAGTCAGTTGTCTAGTCTAGTAATAAAAACACATAATAAAACATTTAGAAGCTATCTTCCTTCCCTGTTCAGCACTTTCAATGTAAGAGCAGATTTATTTAGTATGAAAACCATGTTTGTATTGAAACCTGTCTTCCTCTCTAGATAGTCAGCAGGCTGGTGATGCAGAACGTTTGTATATTCATTTGTTTATATTCTCCTCTTTTCTCCTCTACCCTCACCTCACCCTCACTTCTCCTCACCTCCCTCTCCTCCTCTCCTCTCCTCTCCTACCCTCCCCGCCCCTCCCCTCCCCCTCCCCTCCCTCCTCTCCTCTCCTCTCCTCCCCTCCTCCCCCCTCCTCTCCTCTCCTCTCCCCTCCTCTCTCCTCTCCTCCCCTCCTCCCCTCCTCTCCCTCCCTCCTCCCCTCTCCCCTCCTCTCCTCTCCTCTCCCTCCCCTCCTCTCCTCTCCTCCCCTCCCCTCCTCTCCCTCCCTCCCTCCTCCCCTCTCCTCTCCCCTCCTCTCTCCTCCTCCCCTCCCCTCCCCTCCTCCTCTCCTCCTCCTCTTCTCCTCTCCCCCTCCTCTCCCTCCCTTCCTCTCCTCCTCTCTCCTCCTCTCTCCTCCCCCTCCCTCCTCTCTCCTCCCCTCTCCTCTCCTCCTCTCTCTCCTCCTCTCCTCCCTCCTCTCCCCTCCCCTCTCCTCTCTCCTCTCCTCTCCCCTCTCCTGCTCTCTCCTCCTCTCCTCTCCCCTCTCCTCTCCCCTCTCTCCTCTCCTCCTCTCTCCTCTCCTCTCCTCTCCTCTCCTCTCCTCTCCCCTCCTCTCTCCCCTCCCCTCCTCCCCTCCCCTCCCCTCCTCTCCTCTCCTCTCCCCTCCTCTCTCCTCCCCTCCCCTCCCCTCCTCTCTCCTCCTCCCCTCCTCTCTCTCCTCCTCTCCTCTCCTCCCCTCCCCTCCCCCCCTCCCCTCTCCTCCTCCCCTCCTCTCCCCCCTCCCCTCCCCTCCCCTCCCCTCCCCTCCCTCTCCTCTCCTCCCCTCCCCTCCCTCCTCCTCCTCTCCTCTCCTCTCCTCTCCAGATAGTCAGCAGGCTGCTGATCCAGAACGCCAGTGTAATCAGTCATGTATAAATGGTTCTGCTGACAACAAAGTGGGTAAAGACCAAGGCTGATATACTTCTATGTGACCAGTGAGTTTTCAACTTATTTCCTTCTCTTGGTTTAGCATAGAAAGTACTGTACAGTAATATGGTACTATACTGTACATACATTAATAAGTACTGTACAGTAATAAGTGTACTATACTGCACATACATTAATAAGTACTGTAACAGTAATATGCACTATACTGTATACACATTAATAAGTACTGTACAGTAATATGTACTATACTGTATATACATTAATAAGTACTGTACAGTAATATGCACTATAACTGTATATACAGTATAAGTACTGTACAGTAATATGTACTATACTGTACATACATTAATAAGTACTGTACAGTAATATGTACTATACTGTATATACATTAATAATACCTGTACAGTAATATGCACTATACTGTACATACATTAAGAAGTACTGTACAGTATATGTACTATACTGTAGTATACATTAATAAGTACTGTACAGTAATATGTACTATACTGTATATACATTAATAAGTACTGTACAGTAATATGCACTATACTGTATATACATTAATAAGTACTGTACAGTAATATGCACTATACTGTACATACATTAATAAGTACTGTACAGTAATATGTACTATACTGTATATACATTAATAAGTACTGTACAGTAATATGTACTATACTGTATATACATTAATAAGTACTGTACAGTAATATGTACTATACTGTATATACATTAATAAGTACTGTACAGTAATATGCACTATACTGTATATACATTAATAAGTACTGTACAGTAATATGCACTATACTGTATACACATTAATAAGTACTGTACAGTAATATGCACTATACTGTATATACATTAATAAGTACTGTACAGTAATATGCATTAATACGTACTGTACAGTTATATACTGTAAACCGTATATGTACTATGTATACATTAATAAGTACTGTACTAATATGCACTATACTGTATACATTAATAAGTACTGTACAGTATGTACTATACTGTATATACATTAATAAGTACTGTACAGTAATATACTATACTGTATATACATTAATAAGTACTGTACAGTACTATATGTACTATACTGTATATCATTAATAAGTACTGTACAGTAATATGTACTATACTGTATACATTAATAAGTACTGTACAGTAATTGTACTATACTGTATATACATTAATAATACTGTACAGTAATATGCACTATACTGTTTATACATTAATAAGTACTGTACAGTAATATGTACTATACTGTATATACATTAATAAGTACTGTACAGTAATATGCACTATACTGTATATACATTAATAAGTACTGTACAGTAATATGTACTATACTGTATATACATTAATAAGTACTGTACAGTAATATGCACTATACTGCACATACATTAATGTACTGTACAGTAATATGTACTATACTGTATATACATTAATAAGTACTGTACAGTAATATGCACTATACTGTACATACATTAAGTACTGTACAGTAATATACATTGTTTATACATTAATAAGTACTGTACAGTAATATGTACTATACTGTATATACATTAATAAGTACTGGTAACATTGCACTATACTGTATATACATTAATAAGTACTGTGTACAGTAATATGTACTATACTGTATATACATTAATAAGTAC
The DNA here is from genome assembly GCF_901001165.1 of Salmo trutta. Taxonomy (NCBI): domain Eukaryota; kingdom Metazoa; phylum Chordata; class Actinopteri; order Salmoniformes; family Salmonidae; genus Salmo; species Salmo trutta. The sequence continues at coordinate 60,285 of NW_021822886.1, read as the reverse complement.
TGTACAGTAATATGCACTATACTGCACATACATTAATAAGTACTGTACAGTAATATGCACTATACTGCACATACATTAATAAGTACTGTACAGTAATATGCACTATACTGCACATACATTAATAAGTACTGTACAGTAATATGCACTATACTGTACATACATTAATAAGTACTGTACAGTAATATGTACTATACTGTATATACATTAATAAAGTACTGTACAGTAATATGTACTATACTGTATATACATTAATAAGTACTGTACAGTAATATGCACTATACTGTATACACATTAATAAGTACTGTACAGTAATATGTACTATACTGTATATACATTAATAAGTACTGTACAGTAATATGCACTATACTGTATATACATTAATAAGTACTGTACAGTAATAATGTACTATACTGTACATACATTAATAAGTACTGTACAGTAATATGTACTCTACCTGGTCTATACTTAATAAGTACTGTACAGTAAGATGTACTATACTGTACATACATTAATAAGTGACTGTACAGTAATATTTACTATACTGTATACATTAATAAGTACTGTACATTATATGCACTATACTGTATATACATTAATAAGTACTGTACAGTAATATGTACTATAGCTGTATAACATTAATAAGTACTGTACAGTAATATGCACTATACGGATACACATTAATAAGTACTGTACATTAATATGCACTATACTGTATAATAACATTAATAAGTACTGTACAGTAATATGCACTATACTGGTATATACATTAAATAAGTACTGTACAGTAATATGCACTATACTGCACATACATTATAAGTACTGTACAGTAATATGCACTATACTGCACATACATTATAAGTACTGTACAGTAATATGCCACTATACTGCATATACATTAATAAGTACTGTACAGTAATATGCACTATACTGTATATACATTAATAAGTACTGTACAGTAATATGCACTATACTGTATATACATTAATAAGTACTGTACAGTAATATGCACTATACTGTATATACATTAATAAGTACTGTACAGTAATATGTACTATACTGTAATATACATTAATAAGTACTGTACAGTATATGCACTATACTGTACATACATTAATAAGTACTGTACAGTAATATGCACTATACTGTATATACATTAATAAGTACTGTACAGTATATGCACTATACTGTACATACATTAATAAGTACTGTACAGTAATATGCACTATACTGTATATACATTAATAAGTACTGTACAGTAATGCAGTATATATGCATTAATAGTACTATACAGTAATATGCAGTATATATACATTAATAAGTACTGTACAGTAATATGCAGTATATATACATTAATAAGTACTGTACAGTAATATGCAGTATATATACATTAATAAGTACTATACAGTAATATGCAGTATATATACATTAATAAATAGATCTGCCATTTTGTAATAGTAGTACTAATAATTTGTGTAGTTATTAAAAAAAACGGAACATTTTGAACCATAGAGCCCTCAAAAATCTCTCTAACTTTCCTAATACCCTCCCTCACCCCCCCTCCCTTCCTTCCTTCCTTCCTTCCTTCCTTCCTTCCTTCCTTCCTTCCTTCCTTCCTTCCCTCCCTCCCTCCCCTTCCTCCCTCCCCTTCCTCCCCCCCCCCCTCCCTCCCTCCCCTCCCTCCTTCCTCCCTCCCCTCCCTTCCCCCCCTCCCCCCCTCCCTCCTCCAGCTATCCCAGAAGGGTTCAGTGTAGAGCTGGGTCCGTCTGAGGAACCTCTGGAGCAGGAGGAAGTGTCGCTAAGCTGCATCGCTGACAACTACACCTACGAACAGCTCACCTGGTACAGACTGGTCCCACAGGTAACAGCTCAACTGGTACAGATTGGTCCCACAGGTAACAGCTCACCTGGTGCAGACTGGACCCACAGGTAACAGCTCACCTGGTACAGACTGGACCCACAGGTAACAGCTCACCTGGTACAGACTGGACCCACAGGTAACAACTCACTTGGTTGAATTTGTTAAACAAGTGTCAAATCTGTTTGTGCCGTCTTGACAATTCCATTGTAACTCGTTGATGGATATTGGTAAGCCAACACAAAACCAATCTGGGACCCAGGCTAGTAGAACAGGGACAGGAAGACTGACTGACTCTCTCTCTCTCTGTCTCTCTCTGTCTCTCTCTGTGTCTCTGTCTCTGTCTCTCTCTCTCTGTCTCTCTCTGGTCTTCCTCTGCCTGTCTCTCTCTGGTCTCCTCTGCCTGTCTCTCTCTGTCTCTCTCTGTCTCTCTCCTCTGTCTCTCTCCTCTGTCTCTCTCTGTCTCTGTGTGTCTGTGTCTCTGTGTGTCTGTGTCTCTCTGTCTCTCTCTGTCTCTGTCTCTCTCTGTCTCTGTCTCTCTCTGTCTCTCTCTCTGCTCTCCTCTCGGTCTCTTCTCTGTCTCTCTCTCTGTCTCTCTCTGTCTCTCTCTGTCTCCGCTCTGTCTCTCTGTCTCTGTCTCTTCTCTCTCTGTCCTCTCTCTCTGCCTGTCTCTCTGTCTCTCTCTCTGTCTCTCTCTCTCTGTCTCTCTGTCTCTCTCTGGTCTCTCTCCAGGCGCTGCAGGATGAGAGTGGTAAACCCCTGGAGCTGGACTGTCGTATTGTCCACCTGTACGCTGAACGCCTGGATGGACAACTGACCTATCAGGAGCGGTCACTAACAGCTGGGTCCTGGAGATGATTATAGCTAGCATCACGCTACAGGATGAAGGGAACTATGTCTGTGAGGTTCAGAACAGGAGGAGCGGAGAGAAACACTGGCTACGCAAATACTACCGGTTAAAGGTGAGGGGGGGAGAAACACTGTCTACCAAATACATACCGGTTAAAAGGTGAGGGGGGGAGGGACACTGTCTACCAAATACATACCGGTTAAAGGTGAGGGGGAGGGACACTGTCTACCAAATACATACCGGTTAAAGGTGAGGGGGGGGAGAAACACTGTCTACCAATACATACCGGTTAAAGGTGAGGGGGGGAGAAACACTGTCTACCAAATACATACCGGTTAAAGGTGAGGGGGGAGAAACACTGTCTACCAAATACATACCGGTTAAAGGTGAGGGGGGGGGAGAAACACTGTCTACCAAATACATACCGGTTAAAGGTGAGGGGAGGGACACTGTCTACCAAATACATACCGGTTAAAGGTGAGGGGGGGAGAAACACTGTCTACCAAATACATACCGGTTAAAGGTGAGGGGGGGAGAAACACTGTCTACCAAATACATACCGGTTAAAAGGCGAGGGGGGGGAGAAACACTGTCTACCAAATACATACCGGTTAAAGGTGAGGGGGAGAGAAACACTGTCTACCAAATACATACCGGTGAAAGGTGAGGGGGAGAGAAACACTGTCTACCAAATACATACCGGTTAAAGGTGAGGGGGGGAGAAACACTGTCTACCAATACATACCGGTTAAAGGTGAGGGGGGGAGACACTGTCTACCAATATATACCGGTTAAAGGTGAGGGGGGGAGAAAACACTGTCTACCAAATACATACCGGTTAAAGGTGAGGGGGGGAGAAACAACTGTCTACCAAATACATACCGGTTAAAGGTGAGGGGGGGAGAAACACTGTCTACCAAATACATACCGGTTTAAAGGTGAGGGGGGGGAGAAACACTGTCTACCAAATACATACCGGTTAAAGGTGAGGGGGGGAGAGACACTGTCTACCAAATACATACCGGTTAAAGGTGAGGGGGAGAGAAACATGGAACCCAAAATAGTTCTACCTTGAACCAAACAGGGTTCTTCAAAGGGTTCTCCTATGGGGAGCCAATAACCCTTATTGGTTCCAGTAACCATACACCAACACACACCTACGAACGTAGGCCTCACACACCAACACACACTAGTCCCCTAGAGGAAGGGGTTAAACACACACTAGTCCCCTAGAGGAAGGGGTTAAACACACACTAGTCCCCTAGAGGAAGGGGTTAATCCCCTAGAGGAAGGGGTTAATAACACACTAGACCCTAGAGGAAGGGGTTAATAACACACTAGTCCCCTAGAGGAAGGGGTTAAACACACACTAGTCCCCTAGAGGAAGGGGTTAAATACACACTAGTCCCCTAGAAGAAGGGGCCAGTCATTAACACACTAATGCTTTATTCATGTCCAGTCCTGACCTTTTATCCTCAGTCACACGGAATTCTCAATTTCCTGCCCACCCATCCCTCCCTCCTCCCTCCCTCCCTCCGTCCCTCCCTCCTCCCTCCTCCCTCCCTCCCCTCCCCTCCTCCCTCCCCTCCTCCTTCCCTCCTCCCCTGTTCCAGTAGACTGTAATTTTGCTGTGAGGGGGGGTCAGTGGGCTGACTGTGAACGCTCTGAGAGACTCTGGGTTGAGGTCAGTGATAAAGTAGTCTACAGTACTACTGCCAAGAGATGAGCTATAGGTGAACCTACCATAGGAGTCCCCTCGAGGCCTACCATTGACTATGTACATACCCTGCGTCTGACAGAGCTGCAGGAGTTGTGACCCATTTTGGGTTGTTATGTTGTGTCTAGGGGGGCATATGGGGGAGGGAATGCTGTCACCTCCAGGTAGGCGTTGTCCCCCTGTGTGCTGAGGGTGTCAGGTTCTTGTCCGGTTCAGGCATTTAGGTCACCACTGACTAGTACATGTCCCTGGGCCTGGAAATGATTGATTTCCCCCTCCAGGATGGAGAAGCTGTCTTCATTATAGTATGGGGATTCTAGTGGGGGGATATAGGTAGGATGGAGAAGCTGTCTTCATTAAAGTATGGGGATTCTAGTGGGGGGATATAGGTAGGATGGAGAAGCTGTCTTCATTATAGTATGGGGATTCTAGTGGGGGGATATAGGTAGGATGGAGAAGCTGTCTTCATTATAGTATGGGGATTCTAGTGGGGGGATATAGGTAGGATGGAGAAGCTGTCTTCATTAAAGTATGGGGATTCTAGTGGGGGGGATATAGGTAGCACACAGGAGAACATTTTTCTCTGTTGAGATAATTTCCCTTTCGAACTTCTTGCCAATGTAAAATGTTCCTGTTTTGATTAATTTAATAGAGTGAGTTAGGTCTGCTCTATACTAAATTAGCATATCCATTAGCGTACCCCTTGAGTCTCTTCCCTGTTTCACACCTGGTAGTTTGGTGGATGGGACTACCAGCTCTCTGTAACCTAGAGGGCAACCAGTGGGTCCATCTCCTCTATACCACCTGGTAGTGTGGTGGATTGGGACTACCAGCTCTCTGTAACCTAGAGGACAACCAGTGGGTCCGTCTCCTCTGTACCACCTGGTAGTGTGGTGGATGGGACTACCAGCTCTCTGTAACCTAGAGGGCAACCAGTGGGTCCATCTCCTCTATACCACCTGGTAGTGGTGGTGGATGGGACTACCAGCTCTCTGTAACCTAGAGGGACAACCAGTGGGTCCATCTCCTCTATACCACCTGGTAGTGTGGTGGATGGGACTACCAGCTCTCTGTAACCTAGAGGACAACCAGTGGGTCCGTCTCCTCTATACCACCTGGTAGTGTGGTGGATGGGACTACCAGCTCTCTGTAACCTAGAGGGCAACCAGTGGGTCCATCTCCTCTAAACCACCTGGTAGTGTGGTGGATGGGACTACCAGCTCTCTGTAACCTAGAGGACAACCAGTGGGTCCGTCTCCTCTATACCACCCACCTGGTAGTGTGGTGGATGGGACTACCAGCTCTCTGTAACCTAGAGGGCAACCAGTGGGTCCATCTCCTCTGTACCATGTTTCTAGTAGGATGGCAATATCTGTATTTCTGATATCTTTGATGAAGTCCAGGTTCCTGCTCTTTAGTCCAAAGGCAAATGACCTCAGGCCTTGGATATTCCAGGATGAGATAGTGAAGGCTTTGTTTCCATAAAGTGTCCAATGTTGTTAGTCGTGTGGTTTGGCCTCAGGCCAGTAAGTGTGAGCAGAGCCTGCTGAGCATCTGGTACATGCCATTGGTGTCACGACCGTCATAGTGATTGGACCAAAACACAGCGGGAATGTGAATGCTCATCTTCTTTAATGAAGGAAAGCGTAAACACTTAACAAAAACAACAAACATCGATGAGAAACAGTCCTGTCAGGTGCAACAAACACTAAACAGGAAACAACTACCCACAAAACCCATAGAAAAAACACCCCTACTAAATAGGACCTTCAATTAGAGGCAACGAGGAACAGCTGCCTCCAATTGAAGGTCAAAACAGTAAACTAAACATAGAAATAGAAAAACTAGAAAATAGAACATAGAATACAAAACATAGAACACTACCCCCAAAAAACCTGACAACACAAAACAAACACACCCCTGCCACGTCCTAACCAAACTACAATAACAAATAACCCCTTATACTGGTCAGGACGTGACAATTGGTTTGGGCTAGTGTAAGAGTTGGGGTTGGTCCAGTTTCCCTGCTCACTGCGTATGTGTGACTTCCATGTTGAGGCCCTCTTTGTGGAGTTGGGGGGGGGGACAAGGGGTGGGCAATGAGGGGCATAGGCCTGATCTGAGGGGGCCTAAATGGGGTGTTTGATTGGTTGGGGTGGGTATTGATTGGTTGGAGTGGGTATTGATTGGTTGGGGTGGGTATTGATTGGTTGGGGTGGGTATTGATTGGTTGGGGTGGGGGTGTGGCTGGTGGTGTTGTGGTCTGGATGTTGGTCCTCTCGGCGTGGGTCATCTATGTGCAGGTCCGGGAGGGGTCCCGCTGGTCTGGGCGGAGTGTCTATTGACCTGTTGCTCCTGTGTGAGGTGTCGGGGCTTCGGTTGAGGGCGATGTCCTTTAGAGTCCGGGGGCGAAGGTGAGCACTGCTGCCTTGTAGAGGTGGACCTGGTCATAAAGTCTGGTCCAGGGTGGAGTGGTGGGCCAGGTAAAAATTTGGTTTTGAGCCACAGTCACAGGAAATACTTGCGTTTACCTGCTGTATGGTAGCAGGGTGGAAGTATTTTCGTGGTAGCAGGGTGGAGATAACCGCTTGGGCGTTGGGGAAAGTAGAAGAAGCTTTTTCACTCCCTTCAGTGCTGTGGCCACCCTTTCCTGCTGGGCTCTCAGGTGGTTTGTGCCTGTGTGTATTATTATGTGGCTGGGTGACCCTAGTTGGTCCTCAGACAGAAGGTCTAGAGCGCGCTGGGTGAACCTAGTTGGTCCTCAGACAGAAGGTCTAGAGCGCGCTGGGTGAACCTAGTTGGTCCTCAGACAGAAGGTCTAGGGCACGCTGGGTGACCCTAGTTGGTCCTCAGACAGAAGGTCGAGGGTGGGCTGGGCGAACCTAGTTGGTCCTCAGACAGAAGGTCTAGGGTGGGCTGGGTGACCCTAGTTGGTCCTCAGACAGAAGGTCTAGGGTGCTGGGTGACCCTAGTTGGTCCTCAGACAGAAGGTCTAGGGCGCGCTGGGTGACCCTAGTTGGTCCTCAGACAGAAGGTCTAGAGCGCGCTGGGTGAACCTAGTTGGTCCTCAGACAGAAGGTCTAGGGCGCGCTAGGTGAACCTAGTTTGGTCCTCAGACAGAAGGTCTAGGGGGCGCTGGGTGACCCTAGTTGGTCCTCGGACAGAAGGTCTAGGGGGCTGGGTGACCCTAGTTGGTCCTCAGACAGAAGGTCTAGGGCGCTGGGTGTTTGGATACCAGAGTTTAAACACTCTGTGTTTTGGAAAAAGTTGATTTACTTGTATATATTTCCCAATTGAGTCCATAAGAGTGTCTCTCTCTCTCTCCTCTCTCTCTCTCTCCCTCTCTCTCTCTCTCCCTCTCCCTCTCCCTCCCAGCTCTAGAAGCCCCCTGGTACAGACACAACCCGACCAATCAGACAGTGAACGTCAGTGAGTCTCTCCTGATGGAGTGTGATGTAGTGGGAACTCCTTCACCACATCTCTCCTGGTTCAAAGACAACCAGCCCCTGCACCAAATGTCAGGTAGGTACACACACACACACACACACACACACACACACCACACACACACACACACACACACACACACACACACACACACACACACACACCACACACACACACACACACACACACACACACACACACACACACACACACACCACACACACACACACAGACCGTATATGCCATGCCATCTCCTACAGGATAAACTAACATCAGCTGGTCTACACCTGTAGCTGAAGGTATGAGTCACCAGCTTCCACAGTGAGGTTATAGGGGGGGGGGGGGGGTTGGTTTGAGTGACAGTTTGGCAGGACTACAGACAGCTGGGACTTTTTCACTTTGGAGACATTAAATACATGAAATGTGGAGAGAATGATAGATGGATTGATAGAGAGGTAGATGAAAGAGAGAGAGAGAGAGGGCTGACAGGAGGATCAATCTGAGTAGCTGTCAGGTTAGCAGACAAGCAAGGCTAGTTTTGTTTGTGTGCGTGTGTGTGTGCGTGCGTGCGTGCGTGCGTGCTTAACGATTCTTGTGGCGACCAGAAGTCCTCACAAGAATATTAAACAAACACTTGACCAGCTGGGGACATTTTGTTAGCCCCCACATGGTCAAATTCTATTTCTTTAGGATTAAGGTTAGAATTAGTGTTAGGGTAAGAGTACGGGTTAGGGTTTGGTTTAGGGTTAGGGTTTAGGGTTAAGGTTAGAATTAGTGTTAGGGTAAGAGTACGGGTTAGGGTTTGGTTTAGGGTTAGGGTTTAGGGTTAAGGTTAGAATTAGTGTTAGGGTAAGAGTACGGGTTAGGGTTTTGTTTAGGGTTAGGGTTTAGGATTAAGGTTAGAATTAGTGTTAGGGTAAGAGTACGGGTTAGGGTTTGGTTTAGGGTTAGGGTTTAGGATTAAGGTTAGAATTAGTGTTAGGGTTTAGGATTAAGGTTAGGGTAAGAGTACAGGTTAGGGGTTAGGAAAAATTTGATTTTGAATGGGACTGAATTATGTGTCCCCACAAGGTTAATTATACAAGAGTGTGTGTGTGTGTGTGTGTGTGTGGTGTGTGTGTGTGTGTGTGTGTGTGTAGGACTGCAGCTACAGCACGCTAACAGGACTTTGAGTATCCAGCGTGTCAGTGAAGAGGATGCCGGTCTCTACACCTGCACCGCCTGTAATCAGAGAGGCTGCGTCCACTCCTCCGCTGCCATCACCGTGCTGGGTGAGACAGGAACACACACACCACACACACACACACACACACACACACACACACACCACACACACACACACACACACACACACACACACACACACAACACACACACACACACACACACACACACACACACACACACACCACACACCACCAGCCTTCAGACCCACACACACACACCACACAGAGCCTCACACACACACACACACACACCTGCATCCACACCTTCATCTGTCTCCAACAAAAGCTTCTATTTTCCTCTCTAGTCAGACACACACACACACACACACACACACAATCGCGGCTTTCCTTCTGCTTCCTTCGTTTATCTGTACAGCACCTTTGTGACATTTGGCTGGATTAAAAAGGTCTTTGAGATAATACATCTGATTGATTGACATCAAAAAAAATATTTATAACAGTTATTTGGGGGTCGCATACACTGTTGTAGGCAATGTTATAGCGGATCCAGCGAAATGCTTCATGAAATTGGAAAGACAAATGCAGTTGATTAATGATTCAGGGTATTATTCAGTGGGGGCTAGCTGGTGATTATAATGTCAGGTTTATTATCCAGTGGCTAGGCTAGCTTGTAATTATGATTCAAGGTTTCCAGTGGGCTTGCTGGTGATTAATGATTCAGGTTATTATTCAGTGGGCTAGCTGGTGATTAATGATTCAGGTTATTATCCAGTGGGCTAGCTGGTGATTAATGATTCAGGTTATTGGTTCAGTGGGCTAGCTGGTGATTAATGATTCAGGTTATTATTCAGGGGGCTAGCTGGTGATTAATGATTCAGGTTATTATTCAGTGGGCTAGCTGGTGATTAATGATTCAGGTTATTATCCAGTGGGGCTAGCTGGTGATTAATGATTCAGGTTATTATCCAGTGGGCTAGCTGGTGATTAATGATTCAGGTTATTATCCAGTGGGCTAGCTGGTGATTAATTGATTCAGGTTATTATGCAGTGGCTAGCTGGTGATTAAGGATTCAGGTTATTGCTCAATATGCTAGCTGGTGATAAATGATTGAATAACTAAAGTGATATTTAGCTGGTGTGCTGGTGTTTGTGTGTCTTTAAACCTCATTGCATTACTGACTGATAGTGGGATTATAGCATGCCTCTGGGAACTTCTGGGCATTCAAATCTCTGTCGACAACCTTTTAAATATAATGCTACCACGTTTATGTTTGCGGAGATGGTATTCAAACCAAATCAAAATGTATTGGTCAAATGCACGTGTTAAACAGATGTTTTTGCAGTTGTAGCGAAACGCTTGTAATGTTAAACGCTCCTGATGTTTTTGCAGTTGTAGCGAAACGCTTGTAATGTTAAACGCTCCTGATGTTTTTGCAGTTGTAGCGAAACGCTTGTAATGGTAAACGCTCCTGATGTTTTTGCAGTTGTAGCGAAACGCTTGTAATGTTAAACGCTCCTGATGTTTTTGCAGTTGTAGCGAAACGCTTGTAATGGTAAACGCTCCTGATGTCGGCTCTCCTGGAAATTCCCTTTAAATGTGACAGTAACACGGTTTGGGATTGAATCGAGGCTTTAGCAGACTTTTTGGTTTGATATTGTTGTTGTTGTTATTCTGCATTTAGCAGACAGTCTGTTTGTTGTTTATCCCAGGTTCCAGTGACAGGGCTAATGTTGTTGTTTATCCCAGGTTCCAGTGACAGGGCTAATGTTTTGTTTATTCCCAGGTTCCAGTGACAGGGCTAATGTTGTTGTTTATCCCAGGTTCCAGTGACAGGGCTAATGTTGTTGTTTATTCCAGGTTCCAGTGACAGGGCTAATGTTGTTGTTGTTTTATCCCAGGTTCCAGTGACAGGGCTAATGTTGTTGTTGTTTATCCCAGGTTCCAGTGACAGGGCTAATGTGTGTTGTTTATCCCAGGTCCAGTGACAGGGCTAATGTTGTTGTTGTTTATCCCAGGTTCCAGTGACAGGGCTAATGTTGTTGTTGTTTATCCCAGGTTCCAGTGACAGGGCTAACTTCGAGATCATGATTCTGATCGGGACGGGTGTCATCGCTGTGTTCTTCTGGGCTCTACTCATCCTCATCTTCTGCAACGTCAAAAGGGTCAGAACACACACACACACACACACACACACACACACACACACACAAACACACACAAACGCGCGCGCGCGCTCGCCCTGTGATCTCCCTGGGCTTGTCTCTCTGTTCTAAGACATAATGTATCTCTTCCAATCAGAGTGACTGTGACACTGTGAACTCTGACCTCACCTCTCTACCATCTCCCTCAGCTCTTTAGACACACGGGGGAACGGAGTCAAGGTTCAAATACCGCAAGTCTCTAAATGAAACATGGAAGTCAGCGTGTCTACGTGCTAACAGATACCAGCGTGTCTACGGGCTAACAGATACCAGCGTGTCTACGCGCTAACAGATACCAGCGTGTCTACGCGCTAACAGATACCAGCGTGTCTACGGGCTAACAGATACCAGCGTGTCTACGGGCTAACAGGCGCTAACAGATACCAGCGTGTCTACGCGCTAACAGATACCAGTGTGTCATACGGGCTAACAGATACCAGCGTGTCTACGCGCTAACAGATACCAGCGTGTCTACGGGCTAACAGATACCAGCGTGTCTACGGGCTAACAGGCGCTAACAGATACCAGCGTGTCTACGTGCTAACAGATACCAGCGTGTCTACGGCTAACAGATACAGCGTGTCTACGGCTAACAGATACCAGCGTGTCTACGGGCTAACGGATACCAGCGTGTCTACGGGCTAACAGATACCAGCGTGTCTACGGGCTAACAGATACCAGCGTGTCTACGGGCTAACAGATACCAGCGTGTCTACGCGCTAACAGATACCAGCGTGTCTACGGGCTAACAGATACCAGCGTGTCTACGGGCTAACAGGCGCTAACAGATACCAGCGTGTCTACGTGCTAACAGATACCAGCGTGTCTATGCGCTAACAGATACCAGTGTGTCTACGGGCTAACAGATACCAGCGTGTCTACGTGCTAACAGATACCAGCGTGTCTTCGCGCTAACAGGCGCTAACAGATACCAGCGTGTCTACGTGCTAACAGATACCAGCGTGTCTACGGGCTAACAGATACCAGTGTGTCTACGGGCCTAACAGATACCATAATGTATCTCTTCCAATCAGAGTGACTGTGACACTGTGAACTCTGACCTCACCTCTCTACCATCTCCCTCAGCTCTTTAGACACACGGGGGAACGGAGTCAAGGTTCAAATACCGCAAGTCTCTAAATGAAACATGGAAGTCAGCGTGTCTACGTGCTAACAGATACCAGCGTGTCTACGGGCTAACAGATACCAGCGTGTCTACGCGCTAACAGATACCAGCGTGTCTACGCGCTAACAGATACCAGCGTGTCTACGGGCTAACAGATACCAGCGTGTCTACGGGCTAACAGGCGCTAACAGATACCAGCGTGTCTACGCGCTAACAGATACCAGTGTGTCTACGGGCTAACAGATACCAGCGTGTCTACGCGCTAACAGATACCAGCGTGTCTACGGGCTAACAGATACCAGTGTGTCTACGGGCTAACAGATACCAGCGTGTCTACGTGCTAACAGATACCAGCGTGTCTACGGGCTAACAGATACCAGCGTGTCTACGGGCTAACAGATACCAGCGTGTCTACGGGCTAACGGATACCAGCGTGTCTACGGGCTAACAGATACCAGCGTGTCTACGGGCTAACGGATACCAGCGTGTCTACGGGCTAACAGATACCAGCGTGTCTACGCGCTAACAGATACCAGCGTGTCTACGGGCTAACAGATACCAGCGTGTCTACGGGCTAACAGCGCTAACAGATACCAGCGTGTCTACGTGCTAACAGATACCAGCGTGTCTATGCGCTAACAGATACCAGTGTGTCTACGGGCTAACAGATACCAGCGTGTCTACGTGCTAACAGATACCAGCGTGTCTTCGCGCTAACAGGCGCTAACAGATACCAGCGTGTCTACGTGCTAACAGATACCAGCGTGTCTACGGGCTAACAGATACCAGTGTGTCTACGGGCTAACAGATACCAGCGTGTCTACGTGCTAACAGATACCAGCGTGTCTTCGCGCTAACAGGCGCTAACAGATACCAGCGTGTCTACGCGCTAACAGATACCAGCGTGTCTTCGCGCTAACAGGCGCTAACAGATACCAGCGTGTCTACGGGCTAACAGATACCAGCGTGTCTACGGGCTAACAGATACCAGTGTGTCTACGGGCTAACAGATACCAGCGTGTCTACGGGCTAACAGATACCAGCATGTCTACGGGCTAACAGGCGCTAACAGATACCAGCGTGTCTACGTGCTAACAGATACCAGCGTGTCTACGCGCTAACAGATACCAGCGTGTCTACGCGCTAACAGGCGCTAACAGATACCAGCGTGTCTACGGGCTAACAGATACCAGCGTGTCTACGCGCTAACAGATACCAGCGTGTCTTCGCGCTAACAGGCGCTAACAGATACCAGCGTGTCTTCGCGCTAACAGGCGCTAACAGATACCAGCGTGTCTACGCGCTAACAGATACCAGCGTGTCTACGGGCTAACAGATACCAGCGTGTCTACGGGCTAACAGATACCAGCCTGTCTACGCGCTAACAGATACCAGCGTGTCTAGGCGCTAACAGATACCAGCGTGTCTAAGCGCTAACAGATACCAGCGTGTCTACGGGCTAACAGATACCAGCGTGTCTACGATAACAGATACCAGCGTGTCTACGAGCTAACGGATACCAGCCTGTCTACGGGCTAACAGATACCAGCGTGTCTACGGGCTAACAGATACCAGCGTGTCTACGGGCTAACAGATACCAGCGTGTCTACGGGCTAACAGATACCAGCGTGTCTACGCGCTAACAGATACCAGCGTGTCTACGGGCTAACAGATACCAGCGTGTCTACGGCTAACAGATACCAGCGTGTCTACGGGCTAACAGATACCAGCGTGTCTTCGCGCTAACAGATACCAGCGTGTCTTCGCGCTAACAGGCGCTAACAGATACCAGCGTGTCAACGAGCTAACAGATACCAGCGTGTCTACGCGCTAACAGATACCAGCGTGTCTACGGGCTAACAGATACCAGCGTGTCTACGGGCTAACAGGCGCTAACAGATACCAGCCTGTCTACGCGCTAACAGATACCAGCGTGTCTACGCGCTAACAGATACCAGCGTGTCTACGGGCTAACAGATACCAGTGTGTCTACGGGCTAACAGATACCAGCGTGTCTAGGCGCTAACAGATACCAGCGTGTCTACGGGCTAACAGGCGCTAACAGATACCAGCGTGTCTACGGGCTAACAGGCGCTAACAGATACCAGCGTGTCTACGGGCTAACAGATACCAGCGTGTCTACGCGCTAACAGATACCAGCGTGTCTACGCGCTAACAGATACCAGCCTGTCTACGGGCTAACAGATACCAGCGTGTCTACGGGCTAACAGGCGCTAACAGATACCAGCGTGTCTACGGGCTAACAGATACCAGCGTGTCTAGGCGCTAACAGATACCAGCGTGTCTAGGCGCTAACAGATACCAGCGTGTCTACGGGCTAACAGATACCAGCGTGTCTACGGGCTAACAGGCGCTAACAGATACCAGCGTGTCTACGGGCTAACAGATACCAGCGTGTCTACGGGCTAACAGATACCAGCGTGTCTACGGGCTAACAGATACCAGCGTGTCTACGGGCTAACGGATACCAGCGTGTCTACGGGCTAACGGATACCAGCGTGTCTACGGGCTAACAGATACCAGCGTGTCTACGGGCTAACAGATACCAGCGTGTCTACGGGCTAACAGATACCAGCGTGTCTACGGGCTAACAGGCGCTAACAGATACCAGCGTGTCTACGCGCTAACAGGCGCTAACAGATACCAGCGTGTCTACGCGCTAACAGATACCTGACTTTGATGTTAGAGATACAGAAACACAGGGTTCAATGTGGCATTTGCACCAACTGTTTCCCGAGTCTTTCTTGCTAAAGCTGTTGACTCAGTATGGATTTGTACGTTATTACTAGTCTGCTTTCCTCTCTCCTAACTGGGTCTTTGTTGAGCCACTGTTCATATCTGATATTGTTTTATGGCTCAACATCAATGTTCATTGAGCCAGCCAGCCAGCCAGCCTCTCTCTCTTTCTTTGTCTCCTCTCACCGTCTTTGTCTCTCTCTCACTGCTTTGTCTCTGCCTCTCGCGCTCTGCCTCTCTCTGTCCTCTCTCTGCCTCTCTCTGGCCTCTCTCGCTCTGCCTCTCTCTGCCTCTCTCTCTCTCTCCAGGTGAACCCAGCAGACATAAAGACAGGCTATCTGTCCATCATAATGGACCCCGGGGAGGTTCCTCTGGATGAGCAGTTTGAATACCTCCCCTACGACTCCTCCCAGTGGGAGATATCTATGGACAAACTACAACTAGGTAAGGGAGGGAGGAGGGAGGGAGGGAGGGAGAATGGAGGGAGGGAGGGTGAGAATGGAGGGAGAATGGAGGGAGGGAGGGAGAATGGAGGGAGGGAGGGATGGGAGAGGATGGAGATGGAGGGAGGGAGGGAGGGATAGTAAGAGGGAGGGAGGGAGGGAGGGAGGGAGGGATAGTTGGAGGGAGGGAGGGAGGAATATAGGGAGGGAGGGAGGGATAGTAAGAGGGGTAGAGGGAGGGAGGGAGGGAGGGAGGGAGGAGGGAGGGAGGGAGGGAGGAGGGAGGGAGGGAGGGGGGGGGAGGGAGGGAGCATATGGACGAGTGAAAGATAAACAAACTGAAGAATGAATGAAGGAAAGAGTCGGCAGAAAGAATCAACCAAACTAATGAATATCACATTCTGGTTCCCTCTGTTCCTGTTGAGTGGGTCTGGACCCCAGACTGCTACTGATGATGATGCACACACAGTCCCGAGGGTTAGCATCTGGTCTCCTACAGACTGATGGATGATAACCCTGTTGTTTGTCCCTGTGGTCATTGGAATTAGAATTACATTCTAACTTTTTAATGTATACATTTACATTTTCCTCATTAAATTAACAGATGTCGCTGTCCGGAGGGACTTTAGGATTAGTGGTAGTGGTAACCTAAATCACACCGTCTTCACAATTACAATCTCTGTCTCTCTGTCTCT